>NW_023270839.1:25062079-25236144 GCF_011800145.1 Mirounga leonina | reverse complement strand
TTTTATTTTATTTTATTTTATTTTATTTTATTTTATTTTATTTTATTATTTGACTGAGAGAGAGGGCACAAGCAGGGGGAGCAGCAAGCAGAGGGAGAGGGAGAAGCAGACTCCCTGCTGAGCAGGGAGCCTGACACATGACTCTATCCCAGGACCCCAGGATCATGACCCAAGCTGAATGAAGGCAGACCCCCAACCGACTGAGCCACCCATGCACCCCTATCATGGGTATTTTATGTTTTTGTCAGTTGCCTAAAATTCTTTCTGGAGGTATAAGTCAATAGATAATTTTAAATTGATTTGTCATTACATACAAAATAGTAAGAGTTCTGATTGATCTCAAAGAAGCATTCTTATTCATGGGCATTTATTTTAAAAATATATAGGCTGCTGCTTTCTGGGAGCTGACAATCTTTGAAAATCCATCATGAATGATCTCCCCCTGCTACCCCTTCTGTGTTTTTTTTGTAGAAGTAGGATTGTCGATAGAAAAGGCAATTGAGAGAGTCTGCATTAAAAGAAAAAAGAACAGTAGACATACAAACTCAAATTCATTTAATTTATTTATAAATATAAACCATGTATATTTAAAAGAATATACATGTTATTTTATTAAACTAGGATTCTATTATTCTGGGTGAATTGCTAGAATTCTTACTCAAGTTGATAGGAACTAGATGCTAAATAGACTTGACCCGCTATCTAGTAAATAAATTAAAAGTATTAAAATATCTTAAATGCACAGAGGAAAGTAGGCTGTGTCCTATATACAAAGTAATCTCAAGTAATTTTCTCTTTTAATTGTCTGGACCTCCATTAATTGTCTGGACTTTTAGAATGTTATTTTGTTTGGTGAGTGGTTTAAGAGTTTAGATTTCCTTTTCGTTAGGAGGTGACTGAGATAATTTAGTGGACAAAGGGGAAGAGAAACCAGGCATTGCTATTTTGATGGTGAAGAGTTCATCAAAATCAGACATTTTTATAACAGAAAAGGAATGTTTTTGAAAGATAATTTACTACAAAAAATATCATTGAAGAGAATGTTTTGTAACCAGATGAACAGAATAGCATTATTGAATATCATCTATAATATTATTTAGAATCTATAAATATTGCCTTGCACGCAAATGTATCCTTAGCCCGTCCTTACTTACATTGATAAGTGGGCTGCAAATTAAATAAATAGGATGACAGTTAGGTGGAGAATAAAATCTCAAGGCGAATCTCAATCTCTCTCCACCTCAGACCCTAGCTCTCTGCTCCTACCTTCCACCTTCTTACCGGCCACCTAGGATGATGAGGCCTGATGGGTTTGAATTTAGAATGAATTAAATGTTGATTCTCACCAGCTGCTTTGGGACTTACTAAAATCTTCTAACTCTTTGGCATCTGGACTTTATTGGGCAGATGTAGCAGAGCCCAGACTAGAATTTTACTAATCTCAGTGTTTGTTGTTTTCTGTTATTATAACCGATTATTATTCCGAAGGAAGCAAATCTTGATTTCCCACATTACTGTTCGTTGACAGATCTTGACGACTCTGGTTTTCTATGATTTCTCTGATCCAATTACTTTAAAAGCTCTTTCCTTCACTTCTTGCTTAAAATCAAAAGCTTTAAATCATTGTGTAAATTGACGTTGTGCAATTTTTTTCCATTTCACAAAATAAATTCTGTTATCTTGTTATCTATTACAAAATTTGCTAAAGGTAAAACAAACATCTCAACAAAGTGCTTGAAAAGCAAAGCTCAGTCTCTTTCATGAATTTTAGTACAATCTAATTTTATTACCAACTGTATTTCACTTAAAATCTCAACTGCTGTTCCTTTCTCAAGAACCTCCAGCTGTTCTTTCATCTACAGACCCAGCGTTTATTTTTGATAAAAAGGCCACATTCTGTTGGCTCTAATTGCTTTGGCTCAACCCATTAGCTGCACTAACAATAGCCTGATTGTCAGTGAAATTAGCCTTTTATCTGTCACCCTCTCCCCTCCTCCACTTTCTAGCTAAGTATGATGGCAAAGACAGGTTCTGCTGACTTGAAACAAATTATTTCACCTCTTTGAGCCTCAGTTTTCTCCTTAGCAAAACGAGCATGGTGACACACACATTTTCGGTTGTTGGGCAAAATGGGTCCAATTCCTCCTACAGAGTCAGTGCTCAATAAATGTGAATTTCCTTGCTCTCCAGAAAGGAGCGCGTAGGAAACTACAAACACGTATTGGCACACAATGCGTGTTTTAGAAGGTCACTCTTCCAAACAACTCTCAAAATTTTGAAGCCAAGAACTTAAGTCCAAATTGAAGCTTGGAAAAAAGTTTTAAATTTGTCCCCTCCTTTAAGGTTAACCTCAACTTAACATTCAAAGGATGATAAATTTATTCTTTTTTTTTTTTTTAAGATTTTATTTACTTATTCATGAGAGAGAGAGAGAGAGAGAGAGAGAGGCAGAGGGAGAAGCAGGCTTCCCTCAGAGCAGGGAGCCCGATGCAGGACTCGATCCCAGAACACTGGGATCATGACCGGAGCCGAAGGCAGACGCTTAACAACTGAGCCACCCAGGCGCCCGGATAAATTTATTCTTAAAGCATTTTGCATTTCTCCTTTATAATATTCATTGCGATTGTAATTAAATGCCTTGGGCCCTGGTTGCTTTGGAGCTCAGCCTTGAAGAGAGGAATTGTGCCTGTCTTGGCTACCTCTTTACCCCAGCGGTCACGTTGTAGGTGATCTCAATAAATATTTTAGGAGTCAATGAGTGAGCATCATAGTTTGTGTTCCTTGTTTTTTTTTTTTAATTTTTAAAGATTTTATTTATTTAGTTGAGAGAGAGAGCGCGCACGCGCGTGCATGAGTGGGAGGGAGAGGGAGAAGCAGACTCCCTGTCTACTAGGGGCTCCATCCCAGGACGCAGAGACCACGACCTGACCTGAGCTGAAGGCAGAAGCTTAACGGACGGAGCCACCCAGGAGCCCCAACAGCCTGTTACTTTTAAAGCAGTGCTTCTGAAAGGCTTTGGTGAATCCACTTTGAATCCACTTTTTTCTTTTTCTGAAGACCTATGATGAAATTATCACTAATGCTTCCTCCCCATTTCAGATTGTTCATCACTTGGCACTATCTCATTAAAAGAATCCGTTTTTTGGGGCGCCTGGGTGGTTCAGTTGGTTAAGCGACTGCCCTTCGGCTCAGTTCATGATCCCGGGGTCCTGGAATCGAGCCCCACATCGGGCTCCCTGCTCAGCGGGGAGTCTGCTTCTCCCTCTGCCCCTCCCCCATCTTGTGCTCTCTCTCTCTCTCTCTCTCTCTCTCTCTCTCACTCGCTCGCTCTCAAATAAATAAAAACTTTAAAAAAAAAGAATACTTTAAAAAATAAAAAATATTAAAAGAATCCGTTTTTCACTGATATTCTGCTCTATAAATAAACGCTTTAAGGGTTGGAGGAAATAGACTAAAAGGCAAAGGCTTCTATTTGAAGAAAGGCTATTGTAAAATCATTGTATTAGAGTAAGAATTTTTTGACATGTGAAAAATTGGCCCTTATATTTTTGTAGGGTAATGTTAGATTTTCACCGATTACAATTTCATAAAAAATGTGCATGGATAGGGGGAGGGAGGGAAAAAATGTGCACTAATATTTCCTCAGGACACTCAGTAAGTGTTCTTAAAATATTTTCCTAACAGAGCAAAAAACATATTTTAGATAAATTCCATTTAGCTTCTCTCTTATTCTAAGCATAAAATCTACGCCTGCTACACTATACTTGACACTTTCCATTCATTATTTAACTAAAAATTCATTAGAAAATCTATCTTAAAATCTACCGGTAGAAAAAAAGGGAAGAATTAATGAAGCTGGGGACAGAGAATAGAAAGAATGTATCATGGGTTGAATTCTTCAACTGCTTTTTTCCTGGAGGTGGGGGGGCCGAGGGGTGGGAGGCCTTTCTCTAAGAGTTACTGTGATCGAATCTTTTGACAAAAGCAGCTCTTTTTTATTGTTTTTCAGGCCCTTATGGCTTGGGAGGAGGACCTTAGGGATGGAACGTACACAGACTAAACACATGAGCTGGGACTTTTTATATTTCGAAGAAATTTCTGAAGATTCGTGAAACAGTTTGAAAAACACTCCTAAATCTGAATATGAGCAGTTCCCATCTTACCCCAGCCCTTAAAACAAGATTCTCTGGGGGCACCTGGGTTGTTCAGTCGTTAAGCCTCTGCCTTCGGCTCAGATCACTCCCCCGGCTTGTACTCCCTCTCTCACCTTGTCTCTCTGTGTCAAATAAATAAATAAAATCTTAAAAACAAAACAAAACAAGGTTCTCTGTGTACTTAAGAATTACCTTGGAGTTTGTGAAGGATATACACTCAGCAGGTGTAGGGCTGAGCTTGAGGACAGCATATTCACCACAGGTTATGGGATTCTTTTTTTTTTCTTTTTTTTTTTTTTAAAGATTTTATTTATTTATTTGAGAGAAAGAATGAGATAGAGAGAGCATGAGACGGGGAGGGTCAGAGGGAGAAGCAGACTCCCTGCCGAGCAGGGAGCCCGATGCGGGACTCGATCCAGGGACTCCAGGATCATGACCTGAGCCGAAGGCAGTCGCTTAACCAACTGAGCCACCCAGGCGCCCCAGGTTATGGGATTCTTATGAAGATGTTCAATAAAGTATGCTTCGGGAAACAGTATTTTAGGAGAGAAGTGGGCAACTGGGTTTCAAATGAGCTCTCCACTCTTCCCGTTTTTCCTTCCCAGTTTTCAATCAGTATCTCAGATTACCTTCCCAGACATTCTCCATCTACTTTTCACCAGGATCAGCCTATCCAAGGAAGGACCATGAAAGGATGTTGTCCCCAAATCCCATCCGTGTCCTCACCTCTCAGTCCCATCCTGCACTTTCTTTTGTTGCCAGCCCACTTGCTTATGACGGTCTCTGAATGGTTCTCTATCCCATTCATTCCTTTGGGTCCACAGGCTCACCATTAATATTTGTCCAGGTATTTTGTCCTGGATGTCTATGGACCCCAATAACTATCTAAGAGTGAGGTCACCACTGAAACCATATCCCTGGAGAACAATGATAGGAAATGAGGTATTGAGCTCAGAGAGGATTTAGATGTGATTTGATAGTTATCACTGAGGGGATGGATGTCGTGGGGAAGTTAGCTTAGACTCATTGTGTGGAGTTCTGCAAGTCCAAACTAGAAATACTGAGTAAAAGTCATACAAAAGTAGATGTGGGCTGCAGATAAAGAAAAACTTCCTAATAAAGTTGTAGCCGTGCAAAGCTATAAAAATCCAGCCGCTAAGAGTGTTCAAAGGGGGAATGGATAGGTAGTTTTCTACCAGGTTTTGGTAAAGGAAAATATTCCATTAGTGAGGATCAGAATTCATTCATTTGTTCCTTTTCCATTTTTTTTTAAAGATCTTAAAAATTTACTTATTTTTGCAAGAGAGAGCGCGTGAGCGTGAGGAGGGGCAGAGGTTAGAAGCAGACTCCCTGCTGAGCAGGGAGCCCGATGCGGGACTCGATCCAGGGACTCCAGGATCATGACCTGAGCCGAAGGCAGTTGCTTAACCGACTGAGCCACCCCAGCACCCCGTTTGTTCCTTTTTCGATAAACTTTTATGGAGCACGCACCGTGGGAATGGCACCCCAAAAAGAGGTGATACAAAGAAAAATAAGACATGTTTTATGTTTGGAAGGAGCTCCGAGTCAGAGAATCGGACGTGTGAGCAGACGCACTGCAATATAGCAGACTGAGTGTGACAACACAAGAGTAGACATAGAGTTGCTGCACACAGGTGGGAGCCACTGCAGGCGCGGGAGGGAGGGGGCTTCAGAGATTCTGGCTCTCGCACTCTGCGGGCCCCAGTGGAGGAGTCACAGGCTTCCCCCAACCTGCAAGCCCTGCCCAATCCGCAGGTTTGGGAGCAAAATGTATATTGTAGTTGTTTTAAGCACTAAGTTTTAAGTTGATTTGTTACTAAGCAACAGATAACTAGAAAGAAGATGAAATGAATTAATATGTGGGTAAAGCGCCAGTAGCCTGGCACATAGTAATTACTCAATAAATACCAGCTATAGGTCATTATACTCTTATTACTTATCATTGGTATGAAAGCGATATTATTTAAAAGCATTCTATTTTATGATCTATGTCAGTGTGTTCAGCTTTGTCATTCTGTTAACTCCCTGCTTACATTTCCTTCCTTTCCACATGCTTTTCCTCTTCTCCACTGCCTTCCCCCAATATCCATGCCCCTCATGGCCACACGGAGCATGACTGCAAGGAACTAAGTAGGTCACATTTGCTATAGGCTCATCCTCACTTGGACTACGACAGTACTCTCCTTTCTGGTCCAGTCACTTTTAGATTATCTCTTCTGATCCATTGTCCTATGCAGTAGCCAGAGAGATTTTTTTTTTCCTTAAATTCCAATCTGATCATATCACTCTCCTATTTAAAATCTTCTGATGGCTTCCCACTGCTCTCAGGACACAGCTCCTAACCCTAGTCATGGCTTTAAGCCCTATATAGTCTGCCCCCCTCTCACCTCCTCAGTCTCATCTTCTTAGCTTACCATGCTCCAGCTAGTCTGACCTGCCTGTAGCTACTCTCCTCTCTCCCTCATGGTCCCGGAACATGCTATTCATTTTGGTCCTTAGGCCCTTTGAATAGCCTTTTGGTTGCATTAACTCCTCCCCGTCTTCAGGTATCACCTTAAGTTGTACTTTCTCAGGGAAGACTCTGTGCTCCATAGCATTTCTTAAACAGTAAATAAATGAAAGTTTGCATAATCATGTTTGTTTAACATCTGCTTCCACAAAGGCAGGGATGATTTAATTTCTTCACAGCGGCATCTCCAACACTGAGCATATAGGAGGCATGAGTGTCAAACTGACTCACTTCATGGGATATGCTCAGGCACCTCATGTGTGTGGGGCGGTGTGTACTTTTTTTAAAGAGCCCTTTTAGATTTAGCAAAATTGAGCTGGAAAGTACAGAGTGTTCCCATGTATCTTCTTTCCACACACATGATAGCCTCCCCAGCTATCAACATCCTGTACCAGAGCGTACATTCATTTACAATTGATGAGTCTACATTGATACATCATTATCACCCAAAGTCCATAGTTTTCATTAAGGTCTTTCTTGGTATTGTATACTCTATGGGTTTCCAGAAATATATAATGACATGCATCCATCATACACTACGCACTAGAGTAGTTTCACTGCCCTAAAAATCCTCTGTGCTCTGTCTACTCATCCCTTCATCCTCTCAAATCAGTGGCAACTGCTGATCATTTTCCTGTTTCCATAGCTTTGTCTTTTCCAGAATATCATTATTCGTTGGAATCCTACAGTATGTCAATCTCCTAGTTTTAACTAACACTTATCTCCTCCTGGGACTTCATGGCAGCAAACTTTTTTCAATGCTAAAGATATCACCTTTGCCTTCAAAGAGTTCATCATTAACTAGTGTGGATTCAGAAGCATAGTAATAATAATAATAATAGCCACAAAGTGTGATAAGCATCATGATAGAGTACTTCAGCAAGGTAAAGTAGCTGTTCTTTGGCAAGGAATGTGAAAGAGTAGGTTAATCAAGAAACCTTTCCTGAGGGATGCCTGGATGGCTCAGTCGGGCGACTGTCTGCGGCTCAGGTCATGATCCCGGAGTCCCAGGATCAAGTCCCTCATCCGGCTCCTTGCTTTTGGCAGGGAGTCTGCTTCTCCCTCTGACCCTCCCCCATCTCATGCTCTCTCTCTCTCTCTCCCAAATAAATAAATAAAATCCTAAAAAAAAAAAAAAGGAAAGAAACCTTTCCTGAAGGAGCTGTCACCTCAACTGAAATTGAAACACAAGTAGGATTTAACTAGATATAGACATGTTCAGAAAAGGTTTTCCAGTCTACGGCCATACCACCCTGAACGCGCCCGATCTCGTCTGATCTCGGAAGCTAAGCAGGGTCAGGCCTGGTTAGTACTTGGATGGGAGAGGAAGGGTTTTCCAAACAAACCAACCAACACGAGCAAATTACATGGGTATTAAAAAAGATATAATAAATATTTTTTGTAAAACCAGGAACTGTGCTAAATGCTCCACATTTTTTAAATTGCATTTAACCCTCACAACAATCTTGGCAGGAAAGTACTTTTAACTGAAGCACAGAGGAGTCACTAAGCTGGTAAGGAGCAAGCTGGGATTTGGACTTAGTGACTCCAGGAGAGATGTATCTGGCTGTTGTACTAGGAGCAGAATCTTCAGAATGCGCACTAATCAGATACCAGTGTCCTGTTGTCACAGCATAGTGCCAGAGAGGTCAAGAGAAGTGGACAGATTTGAGCACTACTGAGGACATGGGAGTAAGAGGACTCTGTGATCGACTGACAGAAGTGAGAAAGGAGAGGAGGCTTTGAGCCGCAAGAAACAGAGGACTCAACCAAAAGGGACATAAACCAGAGGCCAGGCAGCTTGGGAAGGTTTGGAGCTCCAAGGTGTCATTAAGGATCCCTCTCACCATGCTGGTGCTGTAGCCCTCATGGTCCCAGAATGTCTGCTGAACTTTCTAGTGTCACAGGCAGACCTGAGTATCCTACCTCTAACCCCTTCTGGGCAAGAGGTCAAGGGGAGCCTTCCCAAATCTCCCCACTGCATACTGCATCTCTCACCATTAGAGACTTCACACATGTGGGTGTGGACACCTCAGAGCATCTCCTTCTGCAAATGGCTACCCCTGTTGGGGTCTAGGGATGAGCACTGTCTCATCAGGGGGCAGACAGAAAAGAGGCCCTCTAAAGCTGAGGAGGTGCTTGGGCTGGTGAGGATAGGGAATTCAGGGTCCTGGGTGCCCAGAGACTCATGCGGAAGGGGGCTGCAGGCTCGAGGGGGTGTGGCCCCTTGGTTCCCCGAACACTATCCCCTGTAGGAAGGGGTGTCGACACACAAGTGCCCAAGGATCTTTCTGTTACATCCTTATCCCACACCTCCAGTCGACTTCCGTTCAGGTCCCTGCACCCAGGTGGAGCCATGTGCTCAAATGTAGCTGCAAAGGGTGCTGGGAAAGAAACTGTTACCTTTCAGCCTCTGCCAATGAGAAGGCAATGAAGAGTAGGAAGCAGAGGGTGAGATGTTAGGAAGGTAGCCAACCATGTCAGCTACAGAAAGTCAGAAGTTTCTTTAAAAATTAAAATTAAAAAGTCCTCTCCCAGTAAAAATAATAATAATAATAATAATAATTTAATTTGATTAAAACAGACCTACCAGGGGTGCCTGGGTGGCTCAGTTGGTTGAGTGTCTGCCTTAGGCTCAGGTTGTGATCCCACGGTCCTGGGATTGAGCCCCGCATTGGGCTCCCTGCTCAGCGGGGAGCCTGCTTCTCCTTCTCCCCCTGCCCCTCTCCCCTGCTCATGCTCTCTCTCTTGCTTGCTCTCTCGATATCTCTCTCTCTCAGATAAATAAATGAAATCCTTAAAAAAATAAAAAAATAAAATCCAGACATGCCCCTCATAGAAACTGAACCAAGAAAAATGAAACCATATGTCCATATGTACATGAATGTTTATACCAGTTTTATTTATAATAGCCCCAAACTGAAAACAACCAAATGGCCATCAATAGGGGAATGAATAAACAAATTATGATCTATCCATAAAATGGCATGTTACTCCCTAATGAAAAGGAATGAACTCTTTTTTTTTATTCTTATGTTAATCCCCATACATTACATCATTAGTTTTAGATGAAGTGTTCCATGGTTCATTGTTTGTGCATAACACCCAGTGCTCCATGCAGAATGTGCGCTCCTCAATACCCACCACCAGGCTAACCCATCCTCACACCCCCCTCCCCTCTAGAACCCTGTATGTTTTTCAGAGTCCATCGTCTCTCATGGTTCGTCTACCCCTCCGATTTCCCCTGCTTCATTCTTCCCCTCCCGCTACCTTCTTCTTCTTTTTTTTTTCTTAACATATATTGCATTATTTGTTTCAGAGGTACAGATCTGAGATTCAACAGTCTTGCACAATTCACAGCGCTTACCAGAGCACATACCCTCCCCAGTGTCTATCACCCAGTCACCCCATCCCTCCCACCCCACCCCCCACTCCAGCAACCCTCAGTTTGTTTCCTGCCATTAAGAATTCCTCATATCAGTGAGATCATATGATACATGTCTTTCTCTGTTTGACTTATTTCACTCAACATAATACCCTCCAGTTCCATCCACGTCGTTGCAAATGGCAAGATCTCATTCCTTTTGATGGCTGCGAAAAGGAATGAACTCTTAATACACATAACACATGGATGAATTTCAAAATAGTTATGCTGAGTGCAAGAAGCCAGATAAAAGGGTCATGCTATATGACCCGATTTCCATAAGATCCTAAAAACCTCAAACTAACCCATAGTGACAGAAAAGCAGATCAGGTAAGTATGTGCATTTTTTGAGGTATGTCTCTTACACCTCAATGAAGCTGTTTTAAAAATAAAGAGACAAGGCTTACGTGTTTTTTTGTTTGGGTAATTATCGGTGGTTCTCACCAAAATGGAGGACCATAAGTTTGGAGGAAGACCGCAAGTTCTATTTGGAACATACTGAGTTTGGGGCAACCACAGAATATCTAAAGGGAGCTGTCACCAAAGTTTTGGAGATGAGTCTCTCTGAAGAAGAAGAAGACTATCTGGGCTGAAGTTGTTATTTTAACAGCTGAAACACGCACCTTGAACTTTGTGATATCAGCCACTCATGCTGAATGATGAAAGAGCCAGCCTAGAGTAGATTGAGAGGGAAGCAAGGAAATATAAAGAGAAAAATAGGCAAGTCTTGATAAGTTTGGGTGTTCTGGAAAAGAGAAAAATAAGGCAATTACTAGAGGAGGTGTCTGAACTGAGGGGTATGTGTTTGTTTGATTTTTAATATGGGAGATATTTGAGTTGTGTTTAAAGGCAGAGGGCAAAAATCCAGAAAAGAGGTGCAGTTTGAAGATACAGGAGAGAGAAGAAATGTTTGATGGCATTAAGTGCATTAAAATGTAAGAGGGACTGGGACTCAGAGTGTGCTCTGCTGTACCAAAGGGAACAAGAGACATATATCCAGGAGTCAGTGTGTAGATGGGACAGCCAGCATGTGGCTATTGGGAGAACACCTGCTGATGACTTGAAGAACTTTTTTAAAAAGAGAGAATGATATAATCATCACACTATTCTTTATAAATATATATTCAATATATTCATTATGAGTCCCTATGTACTTACCACCCAGCTTCCATAATTATAAGCTGATGACCCATCTTGTTTCGTTTGTACCCCACTCCTCAACTTTCCCATCCTGATGATTTTGAAATACATTTATTTGATATATATAAATATAATATATGTTTTTTAATGTATACACACACACACACACACACACACACACACACACACATATATATATATATACAGTTGACCCTTGAACAACATGGGTTTGAATTGCGTGGGTCCACTTATACGTGGGTTCTTTTCCTGATAAATATGGTACAACACTATAAATGTATTTTCTTTTCCTTAGGATTTTCTTAATAACATTTTTATTTTTCTAGCTTACTTTATTGTAAGTACACAGTATATAATACATATCACATACAAAATATGTGTCAATTAACTGTTTATGTTATTGGTAAGGCTTCCGGTCAACAGTAACCTATTAAGAGGTAAGTTTTTAGGGACTCAAAAGTTAGACACAGAATTTTGACTGTGCTGGGGGTTGGCACCCCTAACCTCCCACATTGTTCAAGGGTCAACCGTCATTACTATGCTATTATTCTTTCTTTGGCTCTTTTCAGTTTATTGAATGAAACCATACAATTATTAAAACTAAATAAGAAGTAACAATAATTCCTTAGTATCTTCCATGATTCAGTTGGTGTAGAACTGGACTGCTGAACCTGCCCACTGATGGGTCAAAGGTAAGGTCTTTCAGAAGAAAGGAACAAAGGAAGACTTGTGCTGACATGCACTCTTGGCTGCTCACTGCGGTATTATCTTGGGCATCTCCCCAAAGCAGACAAGCCCTGGGGCACAAAGTCGGGCCTCAGTTACAGTCCTGGATGGTCCAAAAGTTCAAGGCCCAGAGTTTGACCTATGACAAATCCAGACTCAGCAGCACTTGCTTAATCCTTTCATTCATTAGATACTTACTAAGCACCTACTCTGTGTCAGGCACTGTTCAAGGCACTGGGCATATGAAAGTAAACAAATCAGACATAGTCCCCAGCTTCACGGAGTTTCTCACCTACCATAGTGTGCTCCTTGTGCCCTTGGTGGACAATGCATAACTCCCTCCCTTTGTTAGATTACCTAACATTGCTCTCTTCCGATTTGTATTTCTTGTTAAACAATATTCTAACACTGAAGGAATTACAAAATTTTTTCATCTAAAATAGCTAGATCTTCTATAAGTATTTTAATTTTTTCATGTATTCTTCTAGTGTATTTTCATATATTAAAATTGGAAGCAACCTAAATGTCCAGGAGTATGGAATCATGAAATCCATACAACCATTAAATATGATGAAGTATATTTGTATATGTGTACTTATTGTATATAGTCAAAGTTTGCTTCAGTCAAGGCTTCTCAAAGTTTAGCATGCATCAGAATGACCTAGGGGGCTCTGCATAATGATAAAATGGGAGAAAATCTGAATTCTGAGAGAAATTAGGGGAGAGAAAAAAGAGGTGGGGAAAAAATAGTGAGAGAAATGGCCGAAGGGACTTTGGAACCAACTAAAATATGCAATTTTAAGTTATTTGCTCTCCTGTCCTGCATTAGAACCTTTTCAATTGCCTCTAAGCATTTGGATATTGCTTTGATCAGTAGTATTTTGGGGAGTGGAGAGATCAGATGTGTCCAATATGGGATGATGTGGTGCAGAAAAGATTCAGTAAGTACGAAGGGTGAGACCCAGGGCAAGGATTGAGAATTCAGCAGAAGCAGGACATCAGAATCAGAAATGACTAGGAGAAACGGAAGCCTAAAATTTCCGAGGACAAGGAGAGATGAGGATGGTACTCAAGCACAATTTTTATTTAAATATTATGAAAATGGGTGTGCTCATAATGCTACAGACAATAGTGATACCATCAGCTGCTATCCAGCTTGAGACTGATCTTGAGCAAAGACAACAAGGTCATGTGTGATAATGCATACATGTCGCAAATAATGGGGGCAGACTTACGATTGTAGCAGAGGGCTGAGACAGAACGTAATTAAGAGAATACACTTACTCTTAGAATAGAGTCCCCTAAAAGCTATGAAGAGTTTAAATTGTTAAAGAGTTTAAGAAGAAAATAACTCTTTAATAGCAGCAAGGATTTCTGAGTTAATCAATAAATGTCTAGTTCTGTACAATAAGGAATGTTATCCTAAGTTGCAATCTGTACCTTAATGCCTCTTGGCATCAGTGGCTAAACAGAACACTAGTAATCTAAGGAGAAGTACCCGTGGTAACAGCACTCTTTATGACAACAAGTTAAGACAGTCTCCAAAGTCAACAACCATTTAACATCCTGAAAAGTATTACTTCGTGTTGTATAAAATCTGCTTTTCCTCTAGCAATACAATGACTCAGCCTTTTGTGGAAGAAAGATGGAGTATAAGGAGTAGCCAGCCCTCCAACATCTCCTATGTGGAGAGATACTTTCACATGTGATCCCATGGTACCTTGTGCTTAATTGAGTCACAGCACTTACTACATTGTATTTTAATGTCTGATCATTTGTCTCTTTTTTTTCTCCCGTGGATTATGGGAAGCTTGAAGTCAGAAAATATGTCTTTCATTAGGCTCTAGCACATTATACACTCTGCTCAGAGGAACTGTTTTTGTAACAAGTGCATCAAGGATTGTATGTACTGCATCATTGCCAAAATCTCCGGATGTTGAGGGCATCATTTGTCTCAGATACTTGATATGTTAAAATGATTTAGAACTTCCTGAGGTTTTCCCAAGAATCCATTCACTGCTAATTCAAGCATTTCTTTAACAGAGGACAGAATCTGAAATCCTAGAGACCCAGGTCTCCATCAAGCATCGGAAAATTCCCAAGCTATCAGAGATGATGGGATGATGGGATGGTGATTCTTGGGGGATCTGCAGTTTCATCTTCAATAATAAGTCACTCGAAGTGAAAGAAGCCAGACACAAAAGGCCACATATTATATGATCCCATTTATATGGACTATCCAGAATAGGTAAATCCACAGAGAAAGAAAGCAGTTTAGTGGTCACCAGGGGCTGGGGCGGGGGGGGAAGGGGAATGACTGCTTAATGGATAGTGGTATCCTTTGGAGGTGTTGAAAATGGTTTGGAACTAGGTAGGGGTGATTGTTGTACCATATTGTGAATATACTAAGTGCCACTGAATTGTACTCTTTAATATGATTAATTTTATGTTATGTAAATTGTACCTCAATTTAAAAAATGTAAGTCACTGGGAGCCTTGAGCGAGGTCAAGCCTTGTATCAAACTTCATTCTCTGAATTTGCAAATAACATGGTGTTAACTAACTGCAGAAACTTAATGAAGGTCTACTTCAATGTTTTCTTTGTATTGGATCTATAGTTCTGAAGAAAACCTCTTTGTCAACAGGTTTTAAAGCTAACGAGGTTACTAGTAATAGTAGCTAACATATATTGTGTGCTTGCTAAGTTCTAGGTACACTTCTAATCTCTTTAAGGGCTTTAACTCATCCAATCCTCACAGTAACACTATGACGTGAATACTGACATTATCCTGATCTGACACTTGTGCAAGTTCACCCACCAGAGCAATGAGTGGCAAATCTTCATTTAAAACTCTGACCTTGGGGCACCTGGGTGGCTCAGTCGGTTAAGCGTCTGCCTTCGGCTCAGGTCATGGTCCCAGGGCCCTGGGATTGAGTCCCACGTCAGGCTCCCTGCTCAGCTGCTCCCCCTGCTTGTGCTCGCTCTTTCTCTCTCTCTGTCAAATAAGTAAATAAAATCTTTTTAAAAATTATTTATTATAGCCTTAACAGGCTCTGCGTACCTCTGTGACTATGCTGCTCTCCTAAGTCTATTCTAATTTAACTGGCCTTCAAATTAGAACTAGTTATTCTTTAAGCTCATCGAGCTCGTTTCTATCTCAGGCCCTTTGCACGTGCTGTTCTTTCTCTCTGAAACATTCTTTCCCCAATGTTTGCATGGTTCACTCCCCTCCTTTCAGTGCTCTGCTTAAGGGTCACTTTTTCAGTGAGGTCTTCCCTGACCAACCTATCTAACATAGCCCTCCTACATATATTATTCCTTTACCAAACTTTAATTTTATTTAGAGCAGGCATCACTGCTGACATATTTAACTATGTGTTGAGTGAATGAACGGTCTAGCCCTCTTACTGATAGCACTAGAGAGTGAATTTTACCACCTAATATCTAACTTTCTATATAGTAGCATTCCATCTTTTCCCTCTGAATATAGTAGATTTCCCTCAGAACAGACTTTCCTCTGGTGGTAAAACAAATATTTTAATGCTTTGAAACTAAGTCCAAACTTAATCACACCAACATACAATTTCAAGAACACAAAGGTACAAAAACACCAAACTAAGACCTCGGAAGGAGTAAGACTTAATTGCACCGAGTCACTGACTCCCATAGAAAGCAAACATCCTTCCCCTGCAGCAGTGGAATTGCAAGATGTTACACAAGACATACTTCAAAAGTGTCACAGGGTCCTGGGTGGAGTAGGCAGACTCAACAGAGTTACACCTTTGAAAGTGCTACGATGCTATCAGCTGCTAATCCTCAGGACCTGACCTCGGTGAGCACAGGAACACTGCATGCTTCAGGCTTAAATGTCCCCCTCACCTCATTTCCCAGGATAACAGCACAGTCATGCGTCACGCTCCAGAGCCAGGGCTAGCAGCTGTTTTAGCATTTTAGCACGGCATGCTTCTGAGCGGAGCATTTACGGAATGAGAAAATGGGCAGAGGAAAAGAAAGTAAAGCATGGAGAGGTGGAGAAGGGAAGGGATGGGGGAGAACGGGGGAGGAAGAGCAGGAGAGAAAACAAGGGAGACTTGATGAGCTGCGGTGGAGATGGGGGCAGGGCAGGTGTGTGTGGGATGCCCCCACCCGCCTCTGGTCCTGTCAACAGCCTTGGGCTCGGCTGGTGCTGCACTTGGGCTTTGGTGATGGGCATGCTGAGAAACGGGAAGACTTCATACCATGCCCATCCGTGCGGCCTGAAGCCTCTTTCTGTCCCTGCTTTAGTTATTGCTCTGCTTTCTCCTGTCCTTTCTCTTTCCCTCGCTGCACATTTCCTGTCCCCCTCCTTTCCTCCTCATAAACACACTGGTTTCGCATCTTTTGGAACAGATACATTTACTGCCTGCGAAGGAGACAATAGCTTTTCGTGTGCCCTTGGCAAAATATGTTAACAGACAGAAGGACATCTGCATCTCTGGAGCAGCCTTGCTGCACCAGCTGCTGTGCTTCTTTGATCCCAGCTGATTGGGTCATCCAAAACCACTTCCTTGTGCCTGATGCGTGAACCTGCCAGAAGGACCTTTCCCCTGGAGCTTCAGTTCCTCCTTCTGTCCCAGTCTGATTGCTCACTAGGTTCAAGGTTATTTTCTACCCCAGGGCATTTTCAGGCTGCAATGAGGACTCAACAGGATGACTCCAGTCACGACCAGAGTCCAAGCACACATGATGAGATGCAGCATTTAGGAGGCCTTGCCCAGCTCTGCGCCTAAAAGGCCTGAGTTCCAAAGCAAGCTGTTAAGCATCCCCTGCATGCGTCTGTCTCATCAGCAGGAAAAAGTGGTCTCCTTATGTGCAAGCTCCTTTGCTTGCTGTGTTCAAATTCCAGTCCCGCCACGTTCTAATTGTACTGGCTCTTATGGAAGCTAACTAAGATACTATAAATCTCAGTTTCCCCTTCTGGGAAAAAAAAAAAAAAGACAATAATTCCTACCTCATGTATTGTTGTGAAGATTAAATGAGACACTTTCTGGAAAGGACTCAGTACTGTTTCTGGCACAATCGAAGTAGGTATATAGTTACTATTACTACTCCATAAGGGGCCATTGTGGACAGCCTTAACAGATCATTATTTTTGACTGCCAGGGGTTATAGTTCCTATTATTTCTCCTTCAGAGACCTTGACACGTTCAAAGCCTGTGAAATGTAACCTGTCAGGGCTCAGCACAGCTGGGAATCCAGAGACCTCAAGGCTGGCTGGCAGGTGAATGGCTGGCCTATTACAAGTCCATGTGAAGAAACAGAGAGGGTCAGCCAGAAGCAACAAGACGAGGATTGCTACAATTGTCTTCCTTAAGAGTTGTGCCGGCTCAGATTGTGGAAGGACTAGGGAAGAGGCTAGGGTTTTATAAGCAAGTAAGAGAATAAAAACACTTTGTGTAGTTTCTTGTTGACTTTGGTGTTAATGGGTCTGGGGATGAAATCACTGCAGGGACATATTGATGCTTTTAGGATTTTTATGCCTCTTTTTTTTTTTTTAATATCATCATCTTTTTTTCTATCACTAATACTACCTTCTATCCACATGCTGAGATAATGCAGGACCACTATAGTTTGGCAAGGAGATATGGATTTGATATAATTGCCAACATGAAGATTCCAGCTATTTTTTAAAGGGATGGAAATGGTATTTGAGGAGAAACCCTGTTGTGTTCTAGGGTCAGTGATGGGTCTCTGGACTTCCTAGGTGCATCAGGCTGAGTAAGGCCCTAGAGTGGGGGGTGGGAGGTGGGCAATGATTTCTTCCTACCTCATTTCTAGAGAGTGGGCTGAATTGCTTGTGCAATAGGCCCGAGAGTCTCCAGGTTACATAAATAAAAACTGTCGTGTAGGTGTTTATGCATATAGATAAGCAGCAACTAGAAAAAAATCCTTCATTTGCTAGAAAGATGAGTTTGTGGGTGATTTTCTTTCTTTTCTATTCTGCTCTTATTGCTATGATGTAATTTATGTAAAATATTTAGAACTCAAGAAAAGGAAAAAAATCAAATTCTCTCCTCTACAACGTATGCTTTTTTTGATGGTTTTCTTTGGCGCAGGAATTTTTTCATAGGCTTTACCTCTGCCAGCTTTAGTTATTTAATTCCAGCTTCTTATTTTCCCTTCTGAGACTCATGAGACATGTCTCGCTCAGTCACGCTGGTTGGAAGCCTTAAGGAGAACTGGTAACATATCCAAGGTAAGGAAGAGTTATACATTCATGGGTTGAGCTTCATAAATTCCTGGCTTCAAAAAATCAGGCCCTGCTGATGAAGTAAGCTTTTGCTGGTTCAGAAAGAACATTCCAGAAAGAACCTAGGCTTGGGGAGCTGAGGATATGAGTCACTGACCTGAGAAATCTAGATAGCTTGTTAACAAAAGTTTTTAAAAGCAGGGTGAACAAAACCATTGAGTTGAAGGAGATTTTTCAATTTCAGATTATATAGTACATCCAAATGAAGGGGAAGTGTCAGAGATTTATTGCTTTTACTATCATAAATGAGTATCCTCCGATAAAGATTGAGATTTGGAATAGTTCATGAAAATAATCTGAAGGACATCGTAATAAATCTGGGAAGTTATTTCCTGTTTTTAGCCGGCTGAGGCTGAAGACCTGACTGCCATAAACATGAATGTCACGTCTAACTTTTTGTCTGGCTCTCAGAGTCCATTTGTGCAATAAAATCATTCCTCTTCAAGTCACTCTTACCTAAACTAGATTATCCACAAGGCAGTTCATAGTTGTTGATCTTCGGTATGATGGGTCTCCTCATTTGCGAATTAACTTTGGATGTTCTCATCTGTTTTTATTTTACTCATGTGCAACCTGTGTTCTTGTTGGAGCTAGGGGATTTGCCATTTAAATCTACCATTTAATTACCTCTCTTCTTCTGATAAATGTCTGAGTCAGCTACAAAAGCAAGCTCATTCGTTCATTCAACAAACACTGTTGAGTAACGCGGTTCTCAAGGAGTGTACGTTCCGAGAAAGGAAATAATTATATAAATAATTACACATAGTACACAAATAATTTAAGGCAGGATGTGGCACAATAAGCTGGAGGAATTTTGAGGAGGATCCTTTTCATCCAGGAAATGGAGGAAATGAGTTTCAAGATGAGAAGGGCATGCTAAATAGGGAGAACCACGTGAACAAAGTCAGAGAGGTAGGAAATGTATTGTGGAGTGGGCAGTGAGTTTTCACTGAAGTTTTTAGGCTGAGTAAGGAAGGCACCTGCTCAGAGCATCCATTTGGAATAGCAACCATAATTATTTATCGTGGCTTTGCTATGGGCTAGGCAGTGTTCTAAGCACTGGGACTACCCAGCAGTGGACAAAGCAATCAAACCAAATCCCTGCCCTCATGGAGCTTACATTCTAGTGGAAAACAATGGTCAATAAACAAACAAAACAAACAAAATATATAGCGCTTCAGATGGTGATAAATACTGTGGAGAAAAAGGTGGAAGGAGGAAGGGATTGTGTGCATGCATGCTGTGTTACAGACAGTGGGTGCTCAGGGAAGGCTTCACTCAAAGGTCACATTCCAGCAAAAGCCTGAAGAGAGGGCTTGAGCAGTATGGGGTAACCAGGAGAAGAGGCCCAGGCAGTAGCCGTAGCAAAGACAAAGGCTCCCGGATGGGAATGTGTTTGTAATGTCAGGGGAACAGAAAGGAGGCCAGTTTGTGGCTAGAGCCGAATGAGTAAGGGTGAAGAGTAGAAAATGAGGCCAGAGGTGGGGGCCTGAACACGAGGCTACTCTAAGGATTTTGGCTTTACTCTGAGATGGAAAGCTCCACTGGAGAATTTGAAGAGAGAAGGGGTACAATCTGACTTAAATTTTTATGGCAACTCTGGCTGGGATTATTTGCTTCAGAGACCCTGACTTAATCAGTCTAAGGAAAGGCCTGAGCATCTTAGTTTTAAAGGTGCCCTAGAGAGGCTCCTGGGTGGCTCTGTCAGTGGAGTGTCCGACTCTTGATCTCAGGTCTTGATCTCAGGACTGTGAGTTCAAGCCCCATGCTGGGTGTGGAGTCTACTTAAAATAAAAATAAAATAATAAAATAAAATACAGTGCTCTAGAATGAGAACCTCTTTTAGAGCCTGCAGTGTGTTTACACATGCATTACCTTAACTTGAATCTCTCAACAGTCCTGTGCAATGTGTAGGTGAGGAAACTGAGGCTCAGAGAGACTTTAAATGACTTTCAAGGACACACAGCTT
This sequence comes from Mirounga leonina, assembly GCF_011800145.1. Classification (NCBI taxonomy): domain Eukaryota; kingdom Metazoa; phylum Chordata; class Mammalia; order Carnivora; family Phocidae; genus Mirounga; species Mirounga leonina. The sequence continues at coordinate 25,215,893 of NW_023270839.1, read as the reverse complement.
CTCGGGTGTACAGTTAAGATTTAAACCCAAGTTGATGATTCTTAGTCTTGTAGTCATCTTTCTGTCATACCACTGATATTATCAATGGGACCCTTTTTTCCTATCAGCTGGCCACTAATATGTAAGAATTTGGATGGGTTTACCTTGTATGCTGAAAACATGCAGATGTTACCTGTGGTGATTTTTCGTTAATACTGTCTTTTTTTTTTTTAAGATTTTATTTATTTATTTGACAGAGACACAGCGAGAGAGGGCACACAAGCAGGGGGAGTGGGAGAGGGAGAAGCAGGCTTCCTGCCAAGCAGGGAGCCCGATGTGGGGCTCGATCCTAGGACCCTGGGATCATGACCTGAGCTGAAGGCAGACGCTTAACGACTGAGCCACCCAGGCGCCCTCGTTAATACTATCTTTATGCGACTTTGATCCTATGGTCTGTCACCTTAACCACCTTCTTGCCATTAGAGCATGTTACTCTCTTGCAAAAAAGTGAGATATATACTCAACTTCAGCTGTGTTCTGACCTGGCTATTTGGCCAAAATCTGCTTTTCAGCTTCACCATCTTTGCCATTGTTGTAGCCACCGTGAAACACAGTATGGAGGCTCCTCAGAAACTTAAAAACAGGCCTCCATATGATCCAGCAATCCCATTTCTGGATATTCATCCAAAAGAAGTGAAATCATTATCTTGAAAAAAATAGCTACAACCTCATGTTCATTGCAGCATTATTTACAACAGCCAAGACATGGAAACAACCTAAGTGTCCACTGACAGGTGAATGGATTCAAAGGATGTGAGATATCTAGATCTAGATATAGAATGCAATAGTATTCAGTCATTGGAAAGAAGGAACTTCTGCTATTTGCAGTAACATTGATGGACTTTTAATGCATTATGCCAAATGAAATAAGTCAGACAGAGAAAGACAAATACCGTATGATTTCAGTTATATGTGGAATCTAATAAAAACCCAAACTCCTAGATACAGAGAACAGATTGGTGGTTGCCAAAGGTAGAGGGAGGAAGGTGGGCAAAATGGGTAAAGGGGGCAAAAGGTACAAACTTCCAGTTATATGATAAATAAGTCCTGGGGAACTTCAGGGACAGCATGATGACTATAGTTAATAATACTATATTGTATATTTGAAAATTGCTAAGAGGCTAGATCTTAAAAGTGCTCATCATAAGAAAAAAGTCTGTAACTGTGTGGTGATAAATCTTAACTTACCGTGGTAATCATTTTGCAATATATTTTACACATATCACAATATATCAAATCATGCTGTACAACTTAAACTATTGCAATGTTATATGTCAATTATATCTTAATTTAAAAAATATTTGTCAAATCCCTATTTCACTTTCTGGCCACCCTAAACTTGATATGGCCACCCATCAAGTGATCTCAAGGGTAAGTATCATATCTAATCAGCATAACAGATAAGTTATAAGAACAAGGTATGCCAGTCAGAGTTATTGTTAATATATGAATATGCACTTTCAAATATAGGTAAGCATTTTGGATGAAGTTTGAAATCTATTAATAGTTTAAATATAGAGTTTAAACTGTAGTATAATAATGGTGGTTGTGAAAGTTAATTTCATATAAAAAGATTATTGAGAGCTTTCAAGGAGTTAAATAAGTAGGGAGATAATTGAAAGTTAATACAATATTTAGAAAGGTTGGCTAGATAAGTTAAGGAAGAAAATTGTCCTTTTGAGCCAAAAATATACATATAACTTAATAATGAAAGGCATGCAGAAATAAACATATGAGAAATTAAAACTCTAAATGAGAGTAACAGTCTTAGGTCTACATCTGAAAATATTCACAAAGCATTTTCTTCAATCAGAGCACAAGCTTCAGTTTCTAGAGGGCTTCCATGAAATTGAATAATCTTCACTGGCCAATTCTAGTCCAGGAGTTAAAGCAGATAAAACTTTACCTTAGTTCCTATCAAAAAGGAAGAAAAGCTTAATAACATGTGGCAAAATCACTATTGGAAGTACCCTATACTAGCAGAGCTAGCCAAAAAATATCTTGCTCCTCATCTAAATTTAGTTGAAAGTGAGTTTTTATTTAAAATCACAGTGTGCAATATTGCGACTGCAGGAACATGTAGGAAATACAATGCTGGAGAGTTGAGGCTGTATTAGTTCAAACTTCTAAAGTTTGACTGTAACATTTTTAGTAATAAAATTATAATAATTTAATTCTTTTTTTAAAAGATTTTCTTTATTTATTTGTCAGAGAGAGAGAGAGAGAGTGAAAGCACAAGCAGGAGGAGCTGCAGGCAGAGGGAGAAGCAGTCTGTCTCCCCGCTGCGCAGGGAGCCCGATGGGGGACTCGATCCCAGGACCCTGGGACCATGACCTGAGCCGAAGGCAGACATTTAACCAACTGAGCCACCCAGCCATCCCTCAATTATTTTATTTTATTTTATTTTATTTTATTTATTTATTTGACAGAGAGAAAGAGAGTGCACAGACAGGGGGGAGCGGGAGAGGGAGAAGGAGGCTCCCTGCTGAGCCGGGATTCCCATGTGGGGCTCCATCCCAGGGCACTGAGATCGTGACCTGAGCCGAAGGCAGCCGCTTAACAGACTGAGCCACCCAGGCACCCCCCTGTCCCTCAATTCTTAAATAAACATTCAAATTTGTCTTTATATCCCAGAAAGAAAGTATTAATTTTGACATTTGACTCTTCAGCATTTAGCCAAAATGTGAATTTGCGTGCACCTCTTCAAAATCCTCCAAATTGCTTTTGAAATTAAAATTACCTTAGCCTATAAATTCCTACATGATCTGGTTTGGTTCTACTCTCATGTTCAGTCCATTGTTCATACCATTCTTCCCCTTCCACCATTCTCTACTCACACCTGTCTTCTCCATTCTGTTACTCTGATGACAAGATTTTTCCCTCCAGGGCCTTGTTTTCCTTGGTATTTCCTTTTAGTACTCATCAAGTCTCAGGTAAGATATCCACATCTTAGAGGTCAACCTATGAAAGTAGTCTGCAATAATCACATTAGCATGTTTTACTTCCTTCACAGCATTCATCTCTACATGAAATTATCTTTTTAATATGCTTATTGTCTATCACCCAGACTAAATTATAAATTCCACAAGAGCAGTGACTTTGTTCATTGTTGCATTCTCACTACCTAGACCAGTGCCTTGCATAGAACAGGTGCTCAAAAAATATTTGTTAAATCAATGAACATGTAACATGACATTTAATAAGGGTGCTGTTTTGACAGGTGCTCAAAGGACAATGGGTTAGGTGCCAAGTACCCCTACATCCTAAAGTCAGGTGTTAGACTACCATGCAAAATATGCTAAGAAATTGTGGCTTAGCATTATTCATCACTCGTGCCCAGCCCCGAGAGCATGGAGGTGGGGTAGGGGGCTGATGACTCAGGAAGAGTGTTGCTTTGGAGACACTTGACACTTCCCCACTCCGCCCACAGGGAAAAAAGAGATGCTCCCCCTAATCTCAAGCTATGTGAGAGGAACTTTCGGGGAAACACTTGGAGAACTTGATACATGTTGCCTGGAGTCTGGGGGAATACAGGGACCTGGGATCTGATACTTTCCTAAGAAAACCAGAGGCTGACTAGAGAGAGAGAGAGAGAGAGAGAGAGAGAGAACACTGGAAACAAGCCACACTTTCACCAACTGTGGAAACATGAGTTTTCCCAGGGGAAAGTATACTGATGTAAGCAATTTACTTTGTTACACACGAAAAATAAGATGAATTAATGAGTTTATGGAGGGATGGATGTGTAGGGAGATTAAGTGATAAAAGAGTATAGCAAAAATGTTCCCAGGGATGGTGGGAGAGAATTATACTTGAAGCCAATTTAAAAGGGAGTCCAGCTAAGAAGAGTACTTTGCTGAGCACCCCAGGGATCAAGAAGAGGGCTAAACCCCAAAAAGTCCCAAGAGCTAAGGCTAGGGTTGTAAGTGGTTGCCCGGAAGTGCCTTTGTGCATGTCATATATCTGAGACATCCGAGAAGCTCTGCTACCCTCCCTTGCACAATATAAACCTGGAGGAATTGGAAAGCTTAATCAGCGAGTAGTTAAGGTGGAGGAAGTGGAGATGCAAAAGGTAGAAAACAAAATAAAGGTGGCCCATACCAAATAACCCACTGCAGTTCTGAAGCAGGACTGGGCTTGGGAAAAGGCAAAGCTTTAACTTGGAATGAAGTTTGTGTGACCTTCATGAGATATCATCCAGGGCAGAATAAAGAGCAGCCCTCAGAGAATTTGAAGACTTAGCGGAGCAAAAATGAAAGAATTTTGTTCTCCTACCCCACTGAATCCTGCTCATTCAGTGAAATGTATATGCCTAACAAAACCCACCCCTGAATTAAAAAATCCTGATTTAATATCATAGCACATGTTCATTTATTCAACAAATATCTAGTGAGCACCTGCTATGTGGCAGGCATTGGTATAGGTAGTAAGATGCAGTAGTGACTAAGACAAACATCTGATATAAGTAGAGAAGCTTTAAAAACCACTGGGGTTCATGGTAACATTCCATATCTTGATAGAGATTTGGGTTATGGAAGAACATGAATTTCTTAAAACTAGAGTTCAATATTTATAGTTTTTTCTTTTTGATGTAAAATTTATATGACATGCGTAGCTCTTAAATTATGTTTGCTGAGGGCGCCTGGGTGGCTCAGATGGTTAAGCGTCTGCCTTCGGCTCAGGTCATGATCCCAAGGTCCTGGGATCGAGTCCCACATCGGGCTCCCGGCTCAGCGGGGAGCCTGCTTCTCCCTCTGACCCTCTCCCCTCTCATGCTGTTTCTCTCTCGCTCGCTTTCTAAAAAAAAATAAATAAATAAAATCTAAAAAAAAAAAAAATTATGTTTGCTGAGTTTTGACAAGTGCACGATCATCACAACTCTGCCTCCCTCCATGGTCAGCAGATAATCTTGGCCCCCTACCTCCCCAAGAAAATAGAAGCCATAGACAGGAATTCCTTCAACTTATAAATGTATCTGCAGTCATATCTACCCTTTTTCCCTTTCCTTCTGTTATCCTGGACAACACGTACCTACTCCCATCTACGGCCAATTTCTTCTCCTGGTTTTACTTTGTCAGGGGCCTTGCTCTATTGGATTATCCCTCTCATCCTCAACTCTCAAGGAATGAGCTTGTTTAAGTACTGATGCTGGATACTTTTACCCCAGGGTCCTCACATTAGCCATTTTCTTGGAACCACTTTCTTACCTCTTTTCCTTAACTCCTACTCACCCTTCAGTCTTTGCTTAGATGCCATTTACTTACATATGACTTCCCTGACCTTCCATCCCACACTATGGCAGAACCTATTAAACTTCCTTTTTCATGACATGCAGCTTACCTGTAATTACTTGTTCTATGTATGTCTTGCCCACAAGACAAACATGGTTTCTGCTTTCACAGTGTTGTGTTAACTGCTGTACCTCCAGTACTTAGCATAGCACCTGGCACATTAAATATTTGTTGCTCAATGAAATGATTAATTAAAATTCAATCATCTCATCCATACAAAGTAGTATTTTCAAATGTCTTTTTTTCTTCATATATTTTAATTTTTTACTCTAATTTCTATGTAATCTTTTCTAGGATTATGTTAAATAAGAATGGCATTGTGACATTGCTGTTCATATAATTTCTTATAATTCTGATCTTAAAATTTAAGTGAGTATCTTCTACAATGAAGATTCTCAATGAGAACGATTTCATAGTCATAAAAATCCTGTAATTTGGAAAGATCCTTAGAGAGCTTCTATTTCAATTTTCTCAGATTACTCCTTAGAAGCAGGAAAGAGACCAAGAACCGTGATATTTTTATGACTACATTAGTACTGCATTATTATTATCTTTTTACTTAGATCCGGGTGTCTTATGGTTAGAGACCACCAGTGGGGAGACATTCTGAAAATTCAGAATTCTTTTTATCTTTCAATTGTGAAGGAGGATGATCATCTGTTAGTTTACATAACTACTTCATATAAATAGCTTAGCTTTTCTATGCAAACCTAAATTTATTCTGCATTCATTGATAGGGGCTACATTGCATGAATTCTTCATGTATGTAACATTCAGACATACATGTACAATTTAAACAAACACATGCATACACATGCACACACATATGCACATAAACACATAAAATTTGAGAATAAAAATATTTTATTTAGTTAAAGCTAAATAAATGAAAGATCTCTGTGTACAAATATAAATGTTTCTCCTTATAAACAGTTTCTACTGCCAGCTTTGATGTAAGTCTTGTTAACCCAATATAGCTCCTTTTACCAGGTCAAAGTACAGTATCAATGTAAGTACAGTTAGAGGTTTCACAGACCGGCCTCTTCTTAGAATCCAATTCAAACAAAACCAGAATAACAACCTAGACTAAAAGGCAATTCAAGTCTTTACTGATGTCTTCTGAAGCATGACAAAGCAAACTTCTTAAAATTCTCTTTCCCAGCTCTAAATCTCCATTCCAGTCCCTCAAACAGGAGCCACCTCCATTCCCCTCCTTCACTTAAGTATAATTTAGCTTATATAGCTTTTTATTTTTCTTCCTCACCCTGGAGCTGACCAGCAAGCAAGAACTATTCTGAGAAGAGGTACCTGTTGGAAGGTTTGACTGAGGAGATGCCCAGAGGGAATCAGCCATGCTTACCAAGTGCCCAGTCTCTTTCCTAGAGGAGCTAATGAACTGGATAATATATATAATATATGTAATATAATAAAAGGAACAATCAGTAAGCACAGGGAGGAAAGCAACATAGCAGAGTACGTAGTTACCTGTTGGTTGGTGTGATACAGACTGAGTAAAATTAGGGATTCTGAGACAGGCGAGATCAGCCTGGAGGTGAGGGTGGAGGTGAGCCTGGGCCTGGACAATGAATTACCTAATCCATAAGCCTTTGTGGAACCTCCTGACTCAGTTTCTCTCCAGTGGCCCTTGTGTGGTATTTTCCTTTATAGACATGACTTCCTTTAGCTAGATAACATGAGGAAGGATCGCTATGTACAGCGGGCAGCTAAAAGCTCTTCCAACATTACTAAGGGATGATTTGGAATAATGAAGTAGTCTCTGAGGTCCCTGAAGACTGGAACCCGGGTGTTCTGCGTCCCAAGAGGCCCGACACTCCTCAGTTTAACAGTCCAAAGGGACAGTGAAGTCCGGCTCAAAGCGCAGAGCGGCTTGGGGCACCTGCTTACAGGAGTCTCCACTTGGCCTCAGCCTCCCGGTCAGCCAGCCGAGGCTCCCGCCACCACCTGCCCAGGACTTCTGCGGTCACTCCGCCCACGCCCCTTCTCGGCCCCTCCCCCTTTCCCTTCCGCGAGCCGCCATTTTCCACTACGCCTGCCGCCTGTTTGGGCCCTCCTCGGCTTCCGTCCCAGATGATCCCTCCCCGAGGCTGCCACCGCCGCCTCCTCCTCCCAGGGCTGGAGCCACCCCCTCGGCCAGTGGCGTAGCCGGACTCTGTGTCGGGGCCAGCCAGATAGGGGCGGAGGTCCTGAGCCCTGCCTCGACTCGAGCGGGGGGCCATGGAGAAAGCGGCCCGAGGCGCTTTCCACACCGACTAACGCAGGCCCGTCGCGGCTGCAGGCGCCATGGACCGAGCCCCCACTGACCAGGTACGCGGGCTCGGCTGGGCCGGCTGGGCCGGGTGCTGGGGGTCGCCGCTTCCTCCGGAGCGGGCCCTGGTCTCTGAGTGGGGGCCTGGACCGCCGGAGCCCTTGGGTTCCTGCGGGAGCCGACTCCCCTCGCCTGAGAGCCTGGCGGCGCCCCACTCCTGCATTGTTCCAGTTGCTGCCTCGGGGGACGGGGGCTTTTCCAGCCCTGGTTACCCCCCTCCCCCGGGCTGGGGACTCGTTTTTGCTCCTCCTCTGCGGTTTGGTGTTAGGGGCCAGAGGACTCCCAAGTTGTCAGTGCTTGCCTGAGAGGAGGGTTTATAACTTCCAGCGAGTAACCCCCCCCCCCCCTTTAGTTCTGGAATGTGTTTTCAAGGTGGCAAGGCTTTCGAAGGCTTCTCACCCAGAAAGACTGTCAGAGAATGTGTGATAACTACAGAGCAGGGGGGTTATGGGCTTTTTTGGATCAACGTTCCGTTGAGCAGAGCATTGTTTTTTGCAGTGGTTTTAGGGAGGTGTTTCCTCTAAGTATTTCATACTATGGGTTTCCCCTGCCTTTCTGTCCAGTTATTTTGCAAAAATTAGTGTTTTTGAAAAATTGAGCTTATATTTTAAGAATGTGGATCCGAAGTATGAACGCATTTCCGAGACTGTTTTCACATTCAGAGTAGTTCCATTAGTGTTCTATTTTGGTTTTAATTGTATTAAATTCTTGATTATCCACGCGAGTAGTTACTGGGAGGCAGGGATGATGAAAATGTAAATAATAATCCAAAATAATTGCCCCCCCCTCCCCGGCAAAGTGTTAGTATTTTCCATCCTTGAGCCCTCTATGAAACGACTTAAAATTTGATGAAATCGAAGTTCATTCACTATGCATTCTCTTCAGTTGAAGGCTTTGCCCAGTGTTGAGCCAGGCAAATAGATGAAGGAGAAGAAGACTAGTGATTTGGGCGCCTGGGTGGCTCAGTCGTTAAGCGTCTGCCTTCGGCTCAGGTCATGATCCCGGGGTCCTGGGATCGAGTCCCACATCGGGCTCCCTGCTCGGCAGGAAGCCTGCTTCTCCCTCTCCCACTCCCCCTGCTTGTGTTCCTGCTCTATCTCTCTCTCTGTCAAATAAATAAATAAAAATCTTAAAAAAAAAAAAAAAGACTAGTGATTTGCCTATTTTACAAATAGATAATTAGTATCTGAGGAAATGAGACAAGATTTCAAAATTCCTGTATATATGTAGCTAGTCAGAGGCAATTTTGATTTTGAAATCTGGCTCTTTTAGCAGGCAGATTCCTAGTTGTGTATATTTATTTTTTTACAAAAGCTTTAATTAAAAAAATTATGAGAATATGAATTTGAAAACACAAATGAGTTTTATGAGATAATACGTGGGTTTACCAAAGCAAAATTGATCAGAGCCTCTTGGCTTTCTAGTGACCCAGAGTATTCTATATACAGCCTATATCCAATTTAATGAAAAAAAAATTTTTAAGGCATTTATCAGAAATGCCTTTAATTTCAAAGTCTGACAATTGAATAGGAAATTTTCTTGAACAATTTTCTTGTATGTGTGTCACTAATAAAAAGGTTAAACTCAGGTCCTTTATGATGCCAAAACTATAACCAGTAATGCTACTACATGTATACTTATGGTTCCTTTCATCTTAGAGGAAATATAATTAACTATTTAGCATAGCTATTTGTGTGTGGTTATCTTAACAGCAAGTGCTGTGAGCAGATTATTTAAACTAGAGAACCTATTCCTCTTTCATCCTACATCTTTCCGAAGTCCACAACCTATTAAAACCTTGTAGAAATGTAAGGATTGGAAAGAAATCATGAATGTAGGTTTTCCGTTGAAGAATTTGTTCCTTTTTTCATTCTGGTACCTCCTGCCTCTTCCTCAGCCTAACCTTAAGTAAGAGAATAATTCTGACCACCCTCTCTTCCCACCTGCTACATACTCACAGGAAACCGAGATACAGAAAAGTGATGCTGCTTTGCCTTGTTCAGGCTGAAGGCAGTTAATTCAGGGGTCCATGGATGACCTGGAAGGAGTGTGCTTCATTTTATATTAGCATTTTTCTGGGGCAAGACTCCATTATTTTCATCATATTCTCAAAGGAATCTATCACTGAAAAAAGGCTAAGAACCATTAATTTAATGGTAGATTAGGGGCCAGAACTGAGCTTTCTCCACTTTGTGAAGTTCTTCATTGTTTCCACTATACCATAGAGTAATGTAATGGCTTTTCCAGGTTATTTGGAATACACTTTTATATATTTACTAATGAAGTGAATTTAGATAGGTAAAAGTCACTAAAAATATATGTGATATGTGGATTTCCATTTTCCCTCACAAAATGTTTGTTTTTTCATTTTAAGTCAGTGTTGTCTTATATTCAGAATTTTGGGGAATGCCTACAGCATTAAAACTTACTCATAATATTGTAGTGATGAGCAATTTATAGAAATTTGATTTTTTTTAAACTTTTTTTTTTTTAAGATTTTATTTATTTATTTATTTGAGAGAGAGAGAGAGAGAAACAGCACGAGAGGGGAGAGGGTCAGAGGGAGAAGCTGGCTCCCTGCTGAGCCGAGAGCCCGATGTGGGACTCGATCCCAGGACTCCGGGACCATGACCTGAGCCGAAGGCAGTCGCTTAACCAACTGAGCCACCCAGGTGCCCGAAATTTGATTTTTTAAGAAAACAGTACTTCATACAAACTGTGCATTTCATGTTAACCTAATTGAAATCTTTGGAGTATTGCACAAGTGTAACTTAAAAAAAAATCTAAGCATGTTTTGCCTGAAGGTATTCATATTGCTCTTTTAAAAAATAAAATCTTTGATAAAAGGGTAAATTGTATATATGTTGATCAAGATTATAAAAAGTAAGTTACTGGAATACATGCTAGATAATAGTCTTAATTGCAGTAGTGACTATTTGAAAGAATGTTATAACCAAAAGAGGATCTCAGGGGTATTCTCTTTTAGCAAGACTGTATTAAGTCAAAACAAGTAATTTAATTTTAATTGCCAGAGTTAGAGGTTCTAAGAACAGTTATTACTTGGTATAATGCCTTTTTTTTGGTCCTTGAGGGGGAGAAAGTTGGTGTAAAGGGATGTGAAAAATAAGTCATGGAGTTTATTTGTTCATAAAGGCTTAATGTTTCTATTTTTAGGAAATTTAAGACAGTGTTTTGAGACATTTTTAAAAAATGAACAATAGCCTTAGAAGTGACAAAACACTTGAAGTTTACAGTATCTTTTGTATTATCAACTAATTTAAACATTGGCTTAATTTTTAGAACGTTAGCATTAGATAAGTTCATTTAAAGATTTTATTTGTCAGAGAGAGAGAGAGAGGGAGAGAGAGAGCACAGGCAGGGGGCGCAGCAGGCAGAGGGAGAAGCAGGCTCCCTGCTGAGCAAGAAGCGGGATGCGGTACTCAATCCCAGGACCCTGGGATCATGGCCTGAGCCGAAGGCAGACGCTTAACCGACTGAGCCACCCAGGCATCCCTAGATAAGTTCTTTACTTGGCATCAGGGAAATACAAATCAAAACCACAATGTGATACCACCTCACACCAGTCAGAATCGCTAAAATTAACAAGTCAGGAAACAACAGATATTGGTGAGGATGTGGAGAAAGGGGAACCCTACTACAGTGTTGGTGGGAATGCAAGCTGGTGCAGCCTCTCTGGAAAACAGTATGGAGGTTCCTCAAAAAGTTGAAAGTAGAGCTACCCTATGACCCAGCAATTGCACTACTGGGTATTTAGCCCAAAGATATAACTGTAGTGATCTGAAGAGGCACTTGCACCCCAGTGTTTATAGCAGCAATGTCCACAATAGCCAAACTATGGAAAGAGCCTAGATGTCCACTGACAGATGAATGGATAAAGAAGATGTGTGATACATATATTACGCAGCAAAAAATGAAATCTTGGAGCACCTGGGTGGCTCAGTCGGTTAAGCAGCTGCCTTTGACTCAGGTCATGAGGTCATGATCCTGGGGTCCTGGGATCGAGCCCTGCATCGGGCTCCCTGCTCTGCAGGGAGCCTGCTTCTCCCTGTCCCTCTGCCTGCTCCCCCTTCTTGTGCTCTCGCTCTCTCTCTCTGTCAAATAAATAAATTAAATAAATAAAAATTTTAAAAAATCAAATCTTGCCATTTGCAATGATGTGGATGGAACTAGAGGGTTATTATGCTAAGCGAAATAAGTCAATCAGAGAAAGATAATTATCATACGATCTCACTGATACATGGAATTTAAGAAACAAAACAGAAGATCATAGGGGAAGAGAGGAAAAAATAAAACAAGACGAAACCAGAGAGGGAGACAAACCGTAAAAGACTCTTAATCATAGGAAACAAACTGAGGTTTGCTGGAGGGGAGGGGAGTGGAGGAATGGGGTAACTGGGTGGTGGACATTAAGGAGGGGCATGTGATCTAATAAGACTGATGAATCACAGGCCTGTTCCTCTGAAACCAATAATATTATATGCTAATTGAATTTAAATAAAAAATATTTATAAAAATAAAAAATGTAGGGGCGCCTGGGTGGCTCAGTTGGTTAAGCGACTGCCTTTAGCTCAGGTCATGATCCTGGAGTCCCTGGATCGAGTCCCGCGTCAGGTTCCATGCTCAGCAGGGGGTCTGCTTCTCCCTCTGACCTTCTTCCCTCTCCTGCTCTCTGTCTCTCATTCTCTCTCTCAAATAAATAAAATCTTTGAAAAAAAAATAATAAAAATAAAAAAAATAAAAAATGTAAAAAAAAATAAAATAAATTAAAAAATAAAATAAAACAATTTACAAAACTATTGATCACCAGTGTCTTTAACTCTTAGAAAAGCAAACATGAAACAAATACATATGACTTCATGCAAAGTGCTGTTCACCGATAAAGATACAAAATCATCTGGCTTATAATTCTTTCCTTTAAATAATTGATAAACTTCAAATAGTATCGCAAGCTAAATATATTCTAAATAAGTTACTATAAAACATTTATTATTCAATAATACTTGTAGTTGGCCTTAATGAATATAAGTAAATGGTTTATCTTAACAGGTTTTAAAAATAATACTTTTGTAATAAAAAAGAAAGTAAAATAACCTTTGGAAATTTAACCTTTTTTTTTTTTTTTTAGATCATTTGGTGGCGAGAGTGTGGGGGGTGGGGCAGAGGGAGAGAAAGGGGAAGCAGACTCCCTGCTGAGCGGGGAGCCCAATGTGGTGCTGGATCCCAGGACCCCAAGACCATGACCTGAGCCAAAACCAAGAGTTGGATGCTCAAGCAACTGAGCCACCCAGCCACCCCGACCTTTGGAAATTTAAAAAGACATTTTTCCTAAGCCCTTGATCAAGAGGAAATAAAAAAGTGGAATTATGGGTTATTGAAAAAGTAATACATATGAAAACCTATGGGATGTGGCTGAAGCTATACTCTGAGGCAAATGCATAGTCATAAATACTTTCATTATTAAACATTTTAAAAGGTAAATAAAAATCAAGTGTCCAGGGCTAGAAGTTAGCAGGAAAACCCTATCAAAGCAAGAGAGGAAAAGAAATAGAAAACCCAAAATTAATAAATTAGATAATCCAAAAACCAGTATTAAGTTTTAGAAAAGTACCATCAGGTTTTAATAGGATTAGGTGTAATCTATTTTAAGAAAAAAGGAAGAGATTTGAATAGTAAATCAAGTGGGCAGTCTCAGTTAATTATTTTGATTTTTTTCCTCAGTATTTTCTGAAGTCTTGCAAAACTTACATATATAACTACTGCAATTGATTTGTCAAGTGTTTACTTTCAGTATAAGTCATTCCAATCAAAAACAATACAGCCAGCAAGTATCTTTTAAGCATTAGTCATTTTTTCCTTTGGAAGACATTTATTTTTCTTTGGCCATGAGATGTAAAATATCTTAATGTTTGATATATTGTATTATTACCTTAATATACAAAGGATGTAGAGGGTTTCCATGGTCATATTTTTTCTGTAGGTGTGTGGTACATACTGAAATTTCACTGTGGGAGAGTGCCTTATTATGTTCTACTTCAGTTTTGATTTTAAGTGGGTGTTTTTCTATTGCTTAATCTGGGAAAATTATTTGCACTCTTCTAGAGATTCTATCCCAGAGGAGTTAGTGTGCATTTCCTGCTGTTGGGTGCTTCGTAGTAATGTTTGCCCATTTTCCCTGAACCAGTTTAGTACAGCACTCTTTCCAGAACATGTACTCAGTGCATATTTGTTGAATTTATATAGGCTCTCAGTGATCTGAGTGCATTTGTTTAATACGCTCTTTTAAAGAAGGCTTTTATATTTTCATGTTCTGATAAATTCTTGGGTTTTCTAGATTATTCACATCAAAGAAGTTTTATTATTGACATTTGTTTTAATATATGCTAAATTTAAAAGAATGTGAAACTGGTTATGTTCCCCCCCCACCCAGTACAGGTTTCTGGGATTATTATGATTTTTCATTATTTGGAAAATGCTGAAATAATTTCTGAAAGATAAAGATAATTTTACTATGTAGATAGTTTTTTTTAAGCAAATAGTAGTACAGGAATAGTTAGACTTTGTGTAGTTTAGACTTATTTTATATAAAATTTCTGATTCCAAAAAAATAGATATTGTCAAAAGTAGACTAAAAAATTCAAACTAAGGAATATCATTGTATGAAGTAAGTAGTGTAATTTTTTTTATTACGTTTTGTTGTCCACTATGTAGGACATTTTTCTTTGATTTCTATACTAATATAATTGAAATATTGCCAGAATTTGTTACTTAACATATTGTCTATATGGGCTTTATTATGTGGAATTTTAAAAATAGTTTGGGATTTATCTTTACTTTTTAGGCCTGAGAATAGCAGATGCTTCATTTTCATGTATGATACTGAAGGCCCCAAAGTCACAACAAACAACTTTTAAGACCATAGAGAGTTGTAACTGTAGGAGAAAGTTTGCCAGTCTGTTCCTACTAGTGACATCTTCTGTTTGTGCAGCTGTTGACTACAGCAGCTTCTCTTTTTTGCTAAAAACAAAGGATCACTTCAGTGTTTGTGAGTTTTATTGTTGAACTCTGATATCTAGAATTGCACTTAGAATAGAAATCATTACAAACTTTTATATTTAAGGGCATATACTGTGTATATGTACAGATATCAATTATAAATTATGATTTATAATTTATATTATTATAAATATTTATATTTATATTCATGTAGCTAGAGGCTACATGACTCTAGCCTCTGCTCAACGACCCCGAAGGCAAAATTATTTAAATTATGTATGACACTTTTTTGACCGTGGGCTGCCTAAGTTCATAAAACTCTTACAAAGTAAAATGAAACTAAGTATAAAAACTTGTTGCAACTTTTGACTTGAGCAAGAATCTGAATTTTTTACCAAGGTAATTTATGAGTTGGTACTATTTGGTGGGGAGGTATTAGGAAACTTACTATCGTAATTTATGAGTTGGTACTATTTGGTGGGGAGGTATTAGGAAACTTACTATCTTTAAATTATCTTATTTCTTTATAATTATATTAGTATTATTTCCTTTTCATATGGAAATTTGATATAATCATGTTTCTTGCTAATGCCTTCTAATACAGATCTATAAAACTGTTCAGAGAGTTCTCATATGTTCAGAAGGACTTTTTAGATTTTTCAAAGATATCCTAAAAATTACATTTTCAGTGTAGTTAAAATGTGATTTAAATTTTTCCTCTTTTTATGCCTATGCATGAACTATATAAAGCAAGTTTCCATTATCTGTGCATTATTGTTGAAAATCAGCCTTTTCCCCTCATTTCCTCCTGAGGGAACATTTATTAGATTGATAATTTATATCTTACACAAATAATTTTTGAGTTCTGTTGACTATTGCAGTGAAAATTACTAACTTAGACTATTAGCATTTGAAGGAGGTTTTGCCTTCAGGGTTCAAATTCAAGAAACCAGCTTGAGTTCACAGATACTGTATTCATAAGTGCAAGTACTGTCTCTATTTCATATTCGGTTAATAGTATAAAAGTAGATTTCAAAGTTTAATCAGGTAGGAAGGATATTGAATTAATACCACTATAAATAGTTCAGATTTCTTCTCTCTTCCCACTTTTTTACAAGCATTCTGAGTATTTCCAGTGGACTCTTTTTAGAGAATAATTTATCTGAATAAAGGCTATCCTATTGAGCATATCAAGTCTTTATAGATTTTGTCTTCAGATTTTCTTGCATTTGTTACTGATTACCTTTGTGAGAAACATGCCTGACATTTATTCTGGGAACTCTGCCTTGCTCAGAGCTTCCGATAAATGCCATCCTACTGGGTTTGTTGGGCAGAAGTTCTAGTTAGGACTATTGCTTTGAGGTAATTGATTTGAATGATTGAAACATTGGATTGCACTTCACTTACTGGTTTCTTAAAGAAGTGTTTAGTATCTTTTTAGATTGTGATATTTATGTGGTTTTTAACATTCTACCTTTGAAGAATGTGTCTATAGGTTTTTTCTTTTTATAATTAAATTTAAGAAATTGTTGTTAAATACAGAAGGAAAACTGCATAAAAGCAATGTATAGCTAAATGAATTATGAGGTGAATGCCTTGTAATTATCGCCCAAGTTAGGATATAGAACGTTGTCAGGCACTCAGAAGCTCTCCAGGTACCTCCTCGTGATCACAACTCTCTTTCACATGAGTAATTTCATATGAGTAATTCCTGTCCTGACTTTTATCCCAGATCTTATTTACTTTTCTTTATAGTTTTGTCACCCACATGTGCACCCTAAAATACTTTAGTTTTTTAAATATATCTTTTAAATTTCTGTAGATTTTTTTGTAAGAAAAAATACAAAATAAACTAAAATGAGAGTACATACTCTGGATTACTTTAGTTTACTCAAGTTGTCTACTGGGAAACTGAAGTACTCCTTTTTTTCTCCTAGTTTAACTGTGAGCCAAAATTTCTTGCCCTTATGTTAAGTTTTTTTTTTTTTTTTTCCATTAATCTTGGACATTTTCCTTCCTTTTAACTAAACCATACTAATCTAATTTCCTGAAATGGATAGAAATAGACTATTTTTTAGACTAGTCAAACAAATATAAAGTGAGTATCCTTCAGAACTCTGTTTAATGATTTTCCCTCCTAACAAAATTAGCTAAAAGCATTGTTTTGTCTGAAGAGCTAGATTTCTTACTACCAGCTTTATTTTTGGTCTCAAGTCTGACTTCCTTGTACTCTTGATTGTTTTAACAGCTTTGGTTACGTAAGAAATGATTTCATTAAAATGCAATAACTTCTGATAAGCGTTTCCCTGTTTTATTTGATGGCTTTGCCTAAATAATCATATTTAGTTATTTTAATTTGACATTACTGCTCCTTTGGATGTTTTCTCATACTGAGGAGATCTAATTACTATTTGTAAACACCGACTCTTCCATTGTTAAATTGTGAATTTGTATTAAGTTTTTTGCTCCTTTATTAATAGTGTGTTTTACTATCTCTTTTAAGAATGTCAAGCTCTCAGCTGAGGTAGAGCCATTTATTCCCCAGAAGAAGAATCCTGATACATTTATGATCCCGATGGCACTCCCAAATGATAATGGAAATGTTTCTGGTGTAGAACCAACTCCAATTCCCAGCTACCTGATTACTTGTTATCCATTTGTGCAGGAAAACCAGTCCAATAGGTAATTTGTTTATTATTATTTTCTCTTTTGTGGGGGATGAGTCGGAAAATACAGAAATTGGCAAGGCATACTTCTTCATTTTTTCCTTTTGTAACTTTTCCTTTTTTTAGGTTTATGTATTATTATTTTTTTGTAATTTCTACAGCCAACATGGGGTTTCAATTTACAAGCTTGAGATTAAGAGTCCCATGCTCCACCAACTGAGCCAGCCAGGCGCCCCTCCATTTGTAACTTTTAAACATTAGCCATTTCCCTTTTTTAAGAGAAATAAATAAAACCAAATGAGGTAGAAATTTGAAAATTGTTAACGTGGGTTATTTTCTCATTCTTTCTAAGAGGAAATGGAGTTTTTTGGATGTATCTCCTACAATAAGTCATTAAACTTACTTTGAAATAAATTGATACAAGGGAGGAATGAATATTCAGAAAGTGGTGAACGGAAACCCTTTTAACTTCCAGGACAGTCGGGCATAAGAAGAAAATACCAAGGGATAGTTCTTAACATTGAAGTGTTTATGGTTAACATATATTTCTGGACTCTGATTCTAGTTTAAATTTAGCTTCTGTGCTGTAGTCACAGGGTGATTTAGCAAAATCAGCTTGCAGTTCAGGTAATGTGTGACCTGGTGGTTAGGGTGTAACTTGTGATAATCATGATAGCTTTTTTAACCTTGCTTAGACTATCTGAGTGATTAGTACTTTGTTGGTGTAGTTCACGTTACTGCTTTATTAAAAGTACTTTCAGCCTTTTACAAGTAATATCACACATAGAAAATTACATTTCTCTAGCACTCTGGGACAAATGGATGAGGTAGCTGGACTCTAGCCTCTGCTCAACCACCCCGAGGGCAAAGGCAATCAATATTTCTGCACACCTATAAGCCATCATGTGGCACACTAATGTGCCAAGGCACATTCTTTCAGATATTCTTGGTGTAAGAGAGATGAGGCCACTAAGCTACTGTATGAAATATTAAATATTCAGGTTAATAATCTCTCAAACTCTATAGTTTTGGGGATTGGACAAAGTATAAGGGATCCTTCTCAGTTGAGGTTAGCATATGTCAAACAATTTTGACCTGTATAGGGCTACATTTGAAGCGACTTAAAAACCAAATTTAATACTATTTTTTTGTATTTGACAAAATGGCCAAGCGTAAAGTACAGTCAATTTTTCTTACCATACTAAATAATCTTTGAGAATTCACGAGTAAACCAGCCCGCGGATTAAAAGTATTTTTTTTTTTAATTATGGCAGTGAACATTTTTCCATTGTGCTTTGTTATGGGAGTAGTGAGGAAAGCTCGATGCTCCGGCTCCCCATGGCCACTCATTCTTCTGCAGCAGCCTTCTGTAAGGACTGCTGAGACAGGAAGAATCTTGCTGATGCTTTATAGGAAATGCACTAGAAAAGGCTCTAATGCCATGTTAGATAGGATGGCAATGGACAGGCTTACCTCTTTCTCTTCTTTCCCTTGGACCAGGAACCTGCTTCCATTGCCAAGGAGGGGAGCCAGGAAAAGAGCTTGACTTGGCCAAATGGTTCGGGGAGTATGGGAGAGGAGTAGGAGGCCCTGGGACTGAGCTGAAGGAGAGGTGGAGGAATCAAATCACCTATTGTAATGATCACCTTACACAGGGCTCACCTTACCCTGCTTTTTGCAGAAGGCCGTCACAGTTGTTAGCATTGGATGGGAACTTTGGACTGCCTTTGTGTGCAGATCCAGCAGCTAGGTGTTTAACTTCTAGGCAGAAATACCCTGAGGAGGTTGAGGAGAGAGTTGTAAATAAGAATGGTATGTACTTTTAAAATTTTGGAATGCAGTAGAACTATCAGGTTGAATTCCTTTATACTGTCATTTAAGTTGTTATTACATGTATATAATAATCTCTGATTACAGCAAAGAAATTTATAAGGTGATAATTTTATCTCCTTTTTATTATGAAGGCACGGTTCTGTACTTTTTTAAATTAAAATGAATTAAGAGGTTTTGCTTCAGCATTACTTTCAGACTTGTCAATAGATTTGTTCTTTTTTTATTTGATTTTAACAGACAATTTCCGTTATATAACAATGATATACGATGGCAACAGCCCAATCCAAACCCTGCTGGACCATACCTTGCCTACCCCATTATATCTGCTCAGCCACCTGTTTCTACAGAGTATACATATTATCAGCTGATGCCAGCACCATGTGCCCAAGTTATGGGATTCTATCATCCTTTTCCTACACCTTACTCCAACACCTTTCAGGCTGCAAATACCGTAAATACTATAACCACAGAGTGCACTGAGCGTCCAAATCAGCTTGGGCAGGTCTTCCCATTGTCCAGTCATCGAAGCAGAAACAGTAACAGAGGACCAGTTGTACCAAAAGTAAGTGACTTATTTTGATTGGCTTTTATGTTTGATATTTCTGTTGTTAATAATAGTGTAAGTAATTTGTTACTTGTATTGATTAGCCTTGATGCTGAATTTACTGTAAAACATTTCATTCACTATTATAAAATAATCAAGGGTAGAGCATTTATAAAATAATTTTTCCTGTTTTTTATTGTGCCTTATTCTTAATCGATGGTATGATTTACAGTCATATTCAGGTTCCTTCAGAGAGTTTTATTTAATCGTAATACACAAATATTTCCAGATTATTTTAATTTAGTGAAAAAAATTACATAGTGACACCAGTGTTTATAAGTGGTAGTTTGGATCCATGCCAGTGGTGTTGAATGACTAATGCACTTCATATATTTCAGTCTTCAGAAATCAGTAGGAGATATTATGGGGAACAACATCTGTGATTCATTCAATCCCTTCAACTTCATTGTTGCTATTCTGTGAATTTTTAGTAGCAATAGCACTTTGTTACTCATGTATTGCTTTACTATATTATATGAACACAGGGTCTCCTAGGGCTGAAGAAAATAATAGATAAATGGGTGAAACCACTCTTAAGACCAGTCTGTTGACTAAGTAAAAAAAAAAAAAGGAGACATGAAGGCCTTGAAAACACAAGAGATTTAAGGTTTATTCTACGTAACTGTATCTTAACTAAAAGGTTACTTTTATATTGAGGCCTTAATATCAAAGCAAGTAAGAAGAAAAGCCATGTTTCTTCTCAGCACTTTTGAGCTAATGGAGGGTAGAGTGATTTCTTAAATGCATCTATGGCTCTATCATCGAGGAGTTGATGCTTTCCTAGATTCCATTAACCCAGCTTCTTCAGTGAAAAGTCTTTGCTGTCTTTTGGCATACTTTTTACAAATTAAAATACAAACATGCAGCACAGTTTGCTTTACAAGACCAGTGCTCTAACCCCTGAGCTATGGAGCCACAGTTTGCTTTAAAAAGCTATTAGTGGGCGCCTGGGTGGCTCAGTTGGTTAAGCGACTGCCTTCGGCTCAGGTCATGGTCCTGGAGTCCTGGGATCGAGTCCCACATCGGGCTCCCGGCTCAGCAGGGAGTCTGCTTCTCCCTCTGACCCTCTCCCCTCTCGTGCTGTTTCTCTCTCTCTCTCAAATAAATAAATAAATAAAATCTTTAAAAAAAATAAAAATAAAAAAAAAATAAAGAGCTATTAGTATTTGTTCATGAAAACACTGGGTCAAGGGAAATTGTTTTGGGACCGCTGGAGAACGTAAAGAAACAAGTATTGGAAGTAAGGTAGTAGTATATAACTTTCAGGTGGTGAAGAAACAGGATTTCTCAGAGTGCATTTCCAACACTTCAATTTAGGAAGTTAAATTCAGAGTTCTGTTGTATAAATCGCTATTTAAGTGATGAATACTTCTGTTTTAAAAAATGAAGGAAAGGATCAGCTTTTTTATATTTTCTTTCCAAGCTCTAAAGCAGAATTGTTTTTGTACTTTCTTGCTATCATGAAAGGAAAATTTATCCCTTGGATAAGCTACTACCCTTTTTGTTACCCTTCTAAATAAAAATTTACAACCCCTTATATGACATGATTATACTTCTGTCATTTATTAATTATTGATTGAGAAAATATGAAGTACAAGTAATAATTTAAAATGAATTAATATTTTATTAGTCATAGTAGTGTTACTAGTTATTTGAAAAGTAGTATAAAAATGTGTGTGTATAATACATCATTTAACGTATAATTAAATGCAGATAATGTCATGAATTCCTAACACAGTAGCCCTCTTTCCCCATGGGTTGGAAGCCACTAATTTAGAGCATACATTCAGGTGTGTTTTATAGTAGATATGTATTTAGTACATTGAGTAGGATTTTAAATTATTATTATTATTATTATTATTTGTGCTTAAATCAGCAACAGCTTTTACAACAGCACATAAAAAGCAAAAGGCCACTGGTGAAAAATGTAGCTACTCAGAAAGAGACAAATGCAGCAGGTCCTGATAATCGATCAAAAATTGTGCTTCTGGTAGATGCTTCACAGCAAACTGGTAAGCAAGAGTGTTTATGTATACATCACTGATTTTTATCTGTTTTCATGTATTGACTTTATAATTGTAGACTATACCACTTTTCAGGATTCTAGACTTTCATTCTTTCATTTATCCTGCCACTTTGTGAAGTTCTCTAGGAAGGATAAAAGCAGTCCATGTCCATAATGTTCTTCCAACTTGTTTGCTGGCTAATGTGCAGTTTTGAGGAGGGTTTGAGGTGTCCTTATCCCCGTATAGTAGTGGAGCAGTTCAGAAATCAGAGATGGAATATTGCAGACATTGTAAGAATTTGAGGACTCATTTTGGCAGAAATTAAAATTGTATGTTTTTTATAACTAGTTTAAAACCCTTTATAAAATACTCTAATATTGTATAATATCTTTATAGAAAGAACTTGGCAAGTTTTCTGTGCCATATTTTAGCAAAGATCTGAACCAAACCTGTCAGTGGCACCTATATCCTGTCAAGCAAGAAAAATTTTGGACTAGTTGGATATCATTTTGTCCAGAATTTTTTAGAGGACTGTATAAACTTTAAATAAGGAAACTTTATCCTGGTAATAGATAAAAATTAATACTTTTCAGTTTATATCATTAAATTCCAGTTTGTATCTCTGATCTCCGCTTAATAGCTATAGAGTAAGTAACTGTCTCCTCACCCATTGTCATTGGTGCTAGTAAAAAAATTTTTGTTAATGATCGAAGGCCAAGAATTACATCTGCTCAAACAAAGGCACATTTACTTTTTACCCTTCTGTAGTCTCCACTCTGGCTTGAAATAAATTTGATGGTGCAAACTCTCATTTGGGCTGTACCTTTTCTTTTGTGACATCAGTTCAGTTATTTTTTTACAATTGCTTAGATCCATTAGGAGTAAGAAAGGATCTGGGAATCCGTTAAAAAACAATCTTCTTGCTAGTACAGTCATTGTGTGTAGTTTGTAGCCATAAAGCAGTGAGATTAATGGACTAACAAATGCTTGGAGAGGCTATAGAAAGAATCACAATGTAATATATTACAAAGTTTTCTGTTTTGGTTATTCCTAGTCCTAGTGACTTCTACATGCTTTAAACCCTGGGACTGCTTTTAAAAATCCTTACTTCTTTAGTTTGCTCATTTAGTGACCACAAAGACAATCTTCTGAAGCATAAGAATTAGAAAATGAATAGATGATCCATTAGCAAAACAAAAAGGCAGCCTACTGAATGGGAGAAGATATTCACAAATGATATATCCAATAGGGGTTAATATCTAAAATATTTACTCAATATCAAAAAACCCAGATAATCCAATTTAAATTGGCCAGAGGACCTGAATAGACATTTTTCCAAAGAAGACCTACAAATGGCCAGCAGACACATGAAAAGATGCTCAACATCACTAATCATCAGGGAAATACAAATCAAAACCACAACAGAATAATCACCTTACACCTGTTAGTGTGGCTAGAATCAAAAAGACAAGAAATAACAAGTGTTGTGAGGATGGAGGAGAAAAAAGAACCCTCAGACAGTGGGAATGTAAATTGATGCAGCCACTATGGAAAACAGTATGGGCATTCCTCAAAAAACTAAAAATAGAAATACCAAATGATCCAATAATTCCACTACTGGGTGTTTTACCCCCCCCCCCCAAAATGAAAACACTCATTCAAAAAGATATATTCACTCCTATGTTCATTGTGGCATTATTTACAATAGCCCAGATAAGGAAGCAGTCCAAGTGTCCATAGGTAAATGAATGGAGAATGGATAAGGAAGATATGGTATGTATATACAATGGAATATTACTCAACCATAAAAAAGGATAAAAATCTTGCCATTGGCAACAACATGGATGGATCCAGAAGCTATAATGCTTAGTGAAATAAGTCAGATGGAGAAAGACAAAAAATGTATGATTTCATTTATATGTGGAATCTAAAAAAAAACAAACCCTGCAGAAATAGACCCATAAACACAGAGAACAAAAACTGATGGTTGTCAGAGGGTTGGGGGGGTAGCTGATGGGTAGCTACACTTGTAAGCAAAGCATAATGTATAGACTCTTGTAGCATTAATGTGTCGTACACTTGAAGCTAATGTAACGTGTGTCAACTATGCTTTAATAGAAGCAAAAAGAAAATGAAAAGTGAAGGTAAAATTTGATTAGAAGATAATACCTTTTATCAGTATTCTTATTCTTTAGTTTGTTTTCAGATTCGGAGGATTGTACATTCTATCAATATTTTTGTTTAATTTGTTTTTAATTTCTGAGGATTAATTGGTATCAGTCGCAGGTAGGATGAAATATTAGAACTTAAAGGAATTTGTAACAAATTTTTATTCTTGAACACAAGCTTGTATTTAATGAGTTTAACAAGATGATTAGATATAATATACAAAAATTAAGTGCATTTCAGTGTGTTACGAACAAAATTTGAGAAAAGATGCCATTTATAATAGCAACAAAAATACAAGTTTCTGGGAATGAACCTTACAAAAGATGTACAAGACATTTATGCAGAAAATCTTAACTTTATGGTAGGATATTAAAAAAAAAACAAAAAACCTAAATATCCTGTTCATATAGGATGAGTTGATACTGCAAATGTCATTTTCCCCAAAGTCAGTCTATAGATTCAGTGCAGTTCTAATCAAAATTTTAACAGGAATTTTATGGGAACTTGATAAACTAATTCTAAAAGGACCATTTGAGAAGAAAAGAGCTTTTTTTTCTAAATATCAAGACTTATTAAACTATCTGACTTCCAATAGGCTTTTACAAAAAATGCAGTATATGAAAATTAGAACAGGGGACCCAGAAACAGATTCATATGTATGTGGAAACACATGTGGAAAATAACACAGATAGCATTACAGATCCCTAATTTACAACCCATGCATTAAGGACAAATGGGAAAACCCGTTTGTTGAAGAAAATATAGGCAGATATCTTTATGACGGCAGGGAGGAAACTATTTCTGAAGTAAATTCTGTCTATCAAAAGTGAGTGGAAGAATGAGCCAGAAACTTGGAAAAGATTTTTACTATGCCTATCACTGAAAAAGTTTTAATATGAAGACATAAAAAATTCATATGAAGAATAAAAAAAATGATCCCACCTTGTTCTCAGGCTCTGGGACACACCAGGGGGCTGAAACAGTTTGGCAGGACTATAGGAATCTTTCCTTTGACCCAGTTGTCCTTCCCCTGTGAATGTATCTAAAATGGATATATTTCCCTAGAAAGAAAAAGGACTATTTGATGAAAGATCTGAATTGCAGTATCACACTGAAGCTTCCTAATGTTTAGTAACAGGTGACAAGTCAAGAAAAGTGTAGAACATCCACTCAGTGGAATAATATGGAGCCTTCTCACATTATAATTATGGAGAACATATACATAATATTAAATAGCCCGGGGTGCCTGGGTGGCTCAGTCATTAAACGTCTGCCTTCAGCTCAGGTCATGATCCCGGGGTCCTGGGATTGAGCCCCACGTCGGGTTCCCTGCTCAGCGGGGAGCCTGCTTCTCCCTCTCCAGCTCCCCCTGCTTGTGTTCCCTCTCTCGCTGTCTCTCTCTGTCAAATAAATAAATAAAATCTTAAAAAAAAAAATAGCCCAACTCAAAATTGTATTAATGCTGTGTAAAAATTATGGGCGGAAATACAGAAAAAGGAAAATTGTTATTTGTTAGGGTAGGAGGACATTATAAGAGTTTTTTTTAATGTCTTTTGATTACAATTTGTGAACTACAAAAATAAGAGACAACTCAGTAGAAAAACATTAGTGGCTAAAACCATCAGAAAAGATACCAAACCTCATTATTAGGCAAGAAAATACAAATTAAAACCCATAATGAGCTATCTTTTTATATCTAACAATTGGCAAAAATTATAGCCTAGCAGACAGTATCAAGTATTTGGTGAATATGTGGATCACTGTGGATATTTATATCTTGCTGTTGGTTTATAAACTGTTTTAAACAGTTTGACTGAAAATGATTTGACATTACCGAGTAAAGTCGAATATGTGTATGCCATAAGGCCCAGCAGTATTTATCTTAAAGAAACTTCCACATGCACACATATATGTTCAAATGTCTGTGTAAGAGTGGTTACAGCAGTATTATTTAATAAGGCAAACCCCAAAACAGTCCAAGCATCCCATTAGTGGTACAAAGGATAAATACTGTGTGGTATGTTCATCATACACAGGCATTCTAGATTCCAGTGACATTAATGAATTACAGCCACATGCATCAGAATCTCAAAACTAATGTTGGAGGAATGGGGCAGACTAGGAAGCAAGTCACAAAAGAAAATGGACAGTATAAATTCATTTTTATAAAGCAAAAACTGCAAAATTACATGATTTATGTTTTAGGAATACAAAAATCCATGAAAAAGCTATTTTAAAAAGTGAGGAAATGATAAACACAGAATTCCATATGGAAGTAACTTCTGGGGGAGGAAGAGGATGCAGTGGTGGACGGGGTATGCAGTGGACTTCAAAAGGATTAGTGATGTTATTTTTCTTAAATGGGTAATGGTGGTTTGTTTTAATATTTATACAAATATTTTATTCTCTTGTCATACTAAATACATGTCATAAACCAACTTGCCAGGAACATCTTACTTTTTGATGATCTTCTCCAAAAAATTTTTACTTGTTTTCTCCATTTACGAAGTTAGATACCTTCATTTTCTTACGACCTTAATGATAATTTAACAAGAATTTATCAGTTTGGTCCTCACAAAGAGATGTCACACCTTCCTTGCTTTACAGATTTCCCATCAGATATTGCTAACAAATCTCTCTCGGAGAGCTCTGCCACAATGCTCTGGAAGTCCAAAGGCAGGAGGAGAAGAGCGTCCCACCCTACTGCTGAATCCTCTAGTGAGCAGGGGGCTAGTGAAGCCGACATTGACAGTGATAGTGGCTACTGCAGTCCCAAACACAGCAACAACCAGCCTGCAGCGGGGGCTTTGAGAAATCCCGATTCTAGCACCATGAATGTATGTAACGCTGCTTTGATTTCTTTATCGGTCATCTGTGTCAGTATTATTTTGTATCTTCTCTAAAGCTCAAGTATCTATTTTCATTAACAATTCCTAGAGTAATAGAATGGATCAAAATGTATTTTGTATATTAATATGAAAAATATATATGGAGAAGTATTTTTCTAGGATTGTAAAGAAGTATGCTTCACACTAGACTAAGTTATGAAACATTTGCAAGGCATATGGTGTTGACTCTTAAGCAGAAAATAATTGTCTTTTTTGTTTTTATTTTTAGCATGTGGAATCATCTATATGTACAGGTACTTATTTTCTGCATAGTGTTTTTGCTATACTTTTTTCTTTGTCCACGTCCGAGTTTTGCTTTTAAGCATGAAGCTTGCTGATACTGCAAAAAAAATCAGAAATCTTGCAAGAGATTCACATTACTTTGAAAGTACAGTTGGGCTGATAAAACTTAGAAAATTTCTCAAATGAGAAATTGGAGTATTCTGCAAGATGGCACTTCTATTGCTAAGAACTGGAATACCACTTAAAGTCTGTAGAGAAATTTCCAGTTTTACGTGTATAGTGACTGACTTTCAATACACAAAGTTAAGGGATAATTTAGGTTTTGGCATCTTTCATAAATAAATCATATTTTTAAATCTCACTGGTTACAGGTAGCGTAAATTGGTCCAATGTAACTTGCCAGGCAACTCAGAAAAAACCTTGGATGGAAAAAAATCAGACGTTTTCTAGAGGTGGAAGGCAGACTGAACAAAGAAATAATTCACAGGTAATTTGAATTAGGTTGGAGAAACTTGAATTACTGTAAATGGTATAGTGGTCTTGAAGGGCAGTGTCCTTAATTTTTAGAGATGCATATTGAATTATATCATCATAAAATATCATGATATCTGTAACCTTAAAATGGCTTAGCCAGTAAAATTATTATTTAATGAAAAAAATGGCAAAATCTTGACTATAGGTGATGTGTATATTGTGCTATTATAGGTATGTGTATGTTGTGCTACTTTCTACTTTATTGTATTTAAGAAATAGATTTGGATATTTCATACTTTTAAAAAAGAATATCCTCCAATCCTGTTTCATCTGCTGTGACTTTTTCTTATCCATATAAAAAATTTAAAAGCATTTTAATGCCATAAATATTGATTCTTTGAACTTTAGGACTGCGGCCTTGTTCGTGTGTCTTTACTAGACCATAAACACCACAAGCTACGCACTCTGGGCTTGTTGCAGGGCCATAGCGATTGCTGCCTCATGCTGTAACGTAGCCAGACTACACGGCTTCCTGGTCTTGGGGAACAATATCTAGCTGCCGTACAGCAGAGCAGGTTAACATACTGCCAAGGATTCCCAGTAACTGTCTTCCTGCGTTGGTCATCTGTGAAATCAGGGAGTCGTTTGTTGATGAGCATTTTTCCTTTTTAGTTTTTAGATGGACTTCCTGGATTCCTTAAATCTAGTTAAGGTATTAAAAGTATCATATGGGGCCTCATGGGTGGCTCAGTTGTTAAGCGGCTGCCTTCGGCTCAGGTCATGATCCCAGGGTCCTGGGATCGAGCCCCGCGTCAGGTTCCCTGCTCAGTGGGGAGCCTGCTTCTCCCTCTCCCACTCCCCCTGCTTGTGTTCCCTCTCTCGCTGTGTCTCTCCCTGTCAAATAAATAATAAATAAATAATAAATTTATTTTACCCCCCCAAAAAAGTATCATATGAATAGATCTGTGGATGAGCTGAAATACGAGTAAGTTACTAATGGATTAAATAGACCAAATACTCGCCTGCTCATTTGCTTCCCTGAAATGAAGTACGTTAGATGCACCCTAACATTAATTAGACTGTCAGGAGAACAAGCAGAATAATGCCCTTTCCCCTATGGTTATTGCAAAAATGAGTCATTGTTGTTTGTGGCAGGCATGTGAGGCAGTCTAGCTTTATTTGATTAGAAACAAAAGAGCTAAAACAAGAATTGTTTATATAGATGAGATAAACAAAATCTACAAAATGTTTAAGTGCTGAAATTTTATGTTGAAATCATAACTTGTTAGACTTTTGGTATCCGTAGTCCACTGGAGAGGAAGTAATACAGCTAGCTGTTGAGCCTCCAAACTGGTGAGGAATAGTAAAAGAACAACCAAAAATTATGCAAATACATGTAGTGTATTAGGTTTTGTTTATTTTGTATCTCTCTTCATTCCAAAAGAACTGGAGCCAGATGTTGAACAATGTGTTTTCTACTTTTGGTGTGTTGTTATACTTACTCTTAAGTATGTGTTTGATTTGTGATGTGCAGAATCTTTTTTTTTCCTGTTAAGTCAAATTTACCCTTTGCAATTTCTGATTGTTTTTAGGCTTAAAAAGTATTTTAGAAATGAAATAAATATTCACTTGTATTTTCCACTACCTTTTTTTTTTTTTAAAGATTTTATGTATTTATTTGAGAGAGAGATGGGGAGAGAGAGAATGAGTGGGGTGAGGGGCAGAGGGAGAGGGAGAAGCAGGTTATCCGCTCAGCAGGGAGCCCGATTTTTGACTTTGCTCATTATTATTGCCATATATCAGTGCATGTTTTAAATAGCATTAAGAAGTTTATAAGTTGAATTTATTGTTTTTTGTTTTTGTTTTTTAAAGTGGCTTCTGGGTTTTAAATCATAGGAAAGCCCTGTCCTTACTCTAGAGTTACAAAGGATTTGCCAGTTTTCCACTAGGGTGTTTATGTTCTTGTTTTTTTACATTTAATCTTTATTCCATTTGGGTTTGTCTTTTGCATGGTGTGAGATAACAGTTCCACTTCGTATTTTCCAAGTGGGTACCCAAATCTCCAGCACCATTTATTGAAAAGTCCATCTTTTCACTGATTTGATATTAACCACCTTCATCATCTATTAAATTCCCAGGTATATTGAAATCTATTTTTGGAATTTCTCTTTTGTTCTGTATTAGTCATTAAATTAATCTATCAGTTTAGGGAGGATGGATTACCTTTGTGATGTGGCATCTTTCTATGTAATAAACTGTATGTCTTCCTATTTTTGAGTCCTCTTTTTAGGAGATAATTGAAATACATGCAGATTTGGTTCTCATGAACTTTGTTGGGACCATTAGTTTGGGGGTTTTAATTTAATCCTGGAGCTTTATGTCTCCCAAGTATAAGAAATCAAGTTCCATTTGTTCTTTTTAATTGTATTAGTGTTTGTAGCAACATTAATGTATGTGTAGTAAATGATTTACAACAGGGGTTTTTTTAGATATAATTTGGAGAGCAGGTTTGCATTTACTTTTTTGTCATAGTGACTGTCCACAGAAATGAAGAGGTATGCTCAGGAATTATTCTCTTGCTTTTTGGTCATCCCTGTTTTGGGGCTTGTACTCATTTTAGTATTAATAATTTATGTGAATTAAGTTGGTTTTTTTTAATTTACCTAGACATTATAAATTGCATTTGGTTTACCAGTCTATGAGCTTTTCATGAGCCAGTTTTTAAAATATTTTACAAAAATTGCTAAATAGTGAAGTTGAAGTAATTTTACAGAGAGCATTCATACAGCTACCAGTTAGATGCTAGCTAACATTTCACTGAGATTTGTTTCATCATGTGTGTATTCCTCTGTCCATATCACTATCCATGTTTTTGAGCCTATTTTAAAATGAAGTAAATATTTAAAATTAAGAAACTGTTGGGTATCTGGAAAGTTATCTAGTTATAGGAAGTAGCCCAGTTGTCACAGTGCAATTCTAAGGAAGAATTACATTTGGTGTATGACCATCTTCTCTGGCTTATTGTTCTGCCATGCAGCCTACCTCCCAAAAGAGTATAAAAATTCTATTTCTTAAAAAAAAAAAAAAATCCTATTTCTTATCAGCAAGTCATTTTAGATCAGTTAGTTAGTACGGGAATTGGTAGGTGGTTCCATGTCTTTGTGTGCATAATTTTGATTTCATCATCCAAAGCCTGTGTATCAGCACCTTCTGTTGTAGATCTACTTCAGGTTCTGTTTACTGTTAGAATTTGGTGGTAACTGGTAATGAAGATCATACTTTTCACATCTTCTGGGTGTCCTGGTTAAGAGAGGTGTTTCATGTTAGCTGCATTGGGTATTTAAGAGGAGGATCTTGAAATGTCTCAAGAATCTTGCCCTTATGACAGTCGAACATTTTACAGATTTGTTAATGGGATAATAATTTACAGATTGGATGAAAATTTTGTTCTAAATCTACTTTCTTGGAAATAAGAGTTTTAATTTTTTACCTTTCTTAGGAATTTTTTTTTTTTTTTAATAAAACCACAGATGTTAGAAGACATAATAGTTTAATAAAAAGGTAGGGTGCAGTTTCTCCCAGTGATAACATCTTGCAAAACTGCAGCCCAGTGTCACAACCTAGATATTGACATTGATACAATCAAGATAAGAACAGATCCATCACTGCAGGGATCCCTCATGTTTCCTTTTTATAGCCACATTCCTTTCCTTTCCTGCCCAGCCTCTTGTTAACCCTAGAATCCACTGATCTGTTCCCCCCTTTATATAATTTGTCATTTCAAGAATGTTTTATAAATGAACTCATACAGTCCTTTTAGGATTGGCTTTCTCACTTTCATGGTTCTCTGGGGATTTGTCCAGATTATCGAATACATCAGTAGTTTGTTCCATTGGGTGGCTGACTGTTGTTCTGTAGTAGGGATGTACCGCAGTAAGTTTAACTGTTCTCCCAATCAAGGACATCTGGGTTGTTTCCAGTTTTTGGCTATTACGAGTAAAGCTGGTTAAACATTCATGTATGAGGTGGGGGAAGGAGGGAAGTAACTTGCATTATCACATTTTTAATTTTCCTTAAAATGATCTTACTTGTCAAATGCTCTTTAACCTTTTATAATAAATTACACACTTTATGAAAATTCATTGAGTTTTATACTTTTGTGTATTTTTCTGTAAGTATATGTCAGTAAAATGTTCATTTAAATAATATATTTTTTTCTTTTGGTGCTTACTTAGGTTGGATTCAGATGCCGAGGACATAGTACTTCCTCAGAAAGAAGACAGAATTTGCAAAAGAGACAAGATAATAAGCAATTAAATGCCAGTCAGTCTCATAGAGGCGACTCAAATTCTGAGTCTTTATATTTTGAGGTATTTTTTCAGATTCTATTTGTAAACTATTAGAGTAAATGTTCCCATTAAGAAATTCATTTTCTTACATTCTGATAAGTACTTTTTATGTCTTAACCTGTGACTCTGCTATTAGATTATAAATTATTTAGAAGTATTGATTCATTTTTCTCCTGGATATGTATAGTTAGTCTAATATTAACTTCATTAATGTCTATTTTTATAACTTCCGTCATGAGTATTCATTTTGAGGTAACATGGAGAGGTAGAACTTGATTTTATGTGGGTTTCTCCTAGTATGAAACTTTCTCCCTAATTTTTGTTATTATTGTTTAGTCTCTTCGTCAAGTTTTTTAGGTTTGAATGGTTCAGTCTCGGTAATTTGTGCTGCTAGCCAGGAGAATCTTGGAGAAGAAAAAAGATATTTTATTTTCTCTAATAGGCAGAAAGTTTGTATACTGCTTGGAATATTTTTATTTATTCATCTAACTGGCTCTTTTTTTTTTTGGAGGCCTGTTATATGTGTAAGATAAGGTGCTGTGAATGATACATTAAGTGAGTAAACACAGTAGCCTTAGGGAAGTTGCGGTATAGTAATGTAGATGCATACACACCTAGTACTTGCTTCGGTGTGGTTGGAGTTGAACGAGGGACAAATCCCTTTGGGTTTGGAGTAGGGTAAAGGCAATCTTTGGAAAAGACTTTAAAGAATGGGTAGAATTTGGTTGTGTCAAGATAGTGAACATCCCAGGTAACTCATTTGAATAATTCTTTTTTGTTGGAGCATAGTTTCTATAAAATGGGTCAATAGATGGCAATTAAACTGGAAAATGTGCTTGAGGCCAGAGACTAGAGATGAATAATATGTTAGATAAGTTTAGTAATTGACCTAAAGGAATTCAGAGTGCATCTCTATTAAATTATTGAGAACATGTGGTAGATTTATTATTTGCACTTAACCATATAACTGGTTCCATCCGTATACTTAAAGATATTAGATATAATTTTCACTATAAAGGAGGATATTCGTTAATAAATTGAATAGAATTTTCTTTTAAATTTTTAAACTTTTAACCTTATTTACAGGTATGTGTAGTATTGCAGGACAGAGAATATATTTATGAAATTCATATTAAACCATCTGTTGAAAATATTTTCCAGATTATCTGAAATACGATAAAAACCCTGTTGTATTTCTTTTCAATTACCTATCCATTTTTAAAATAGAATTAATTAATTAAAATGGACACAAATCCAAAAAATGGACATGTATAGATATGCCACCATTATTGAATAATGAAATTAACTATGTTGTAGCATGTGAGAAATGAGATTTCCTTTTTAAGACTGACTTTAGTTTGGGGCGCCTGGGTGGCTCAGTCGTTAAGCGTCTGCCTTCGGCTCAGGTCATGATTCCAGGATCCTGGGATCGAGCCCTGCATTGGGCTCCCTGCTCAGCGGGAAGCCTGCTTCTCCCTCTCCCACTCCCCCTGCTTGTGTTCCCTCTCTCTCGCTGTGTCTCTCTCTGTCAAATAAATAAATAAAATCTTAAAAAAAAAAAAAAAAGACTGACTTGAGTTTAATATTAGAATTTTAAAAATTATTTCCCCATTTTTCATTACTCTTAAGCATTATAAAACATTTTTCTGAAGAGTTTATTGCTTTGAACTGTTTTCACTTAAAATGTGAAATTATTTCAGGATGAAGATGGATTTCAAGAACTAAATGAGAATGGAAATGCTAAAGATGAGACTATTCAACAGAAACTTTCTTCAAAAGTAGTAAGTGACTCTTTTTAAAAAGATAAGCAAAATATTTGAACATCCTTTGAACTGTGGCTATGTTGAAAAGAAGTATTACAGGTTAGCATAAAGACATATGGGGCACCATGGTAGAGAAGAAAACCATGTATTTGGTACTTAATATTTATTTGCAACATAACCAGAGCAAAGACACTTTCCTATAAAATCCATAGTTCTGGGCGCCTGGGTGGCTCAGTTGGTTAAGTGACTGCCTTCGGCTCAGGTCATGATCCTGGAGTCCCAGGATCGAGTCCCGCATTGGGCTCCCTGCTCAGCAGGGAGTCTGCTTCTCCCTCTGACCCTCCCCCCTCTCATGCTCTCTCTCTATCTCATTCTCTCTCTCAAATAAATAAATAAAATCTTTTAAAAAAAATAAATAAATAAAATCCATAGTTCTGTTACAGACGAGAAAACACCATTAATTAAAGGATATCATATAGCATACAGTCCATTTCCCCTGTTGTTGCAAAACTTTACTTGGGAGTTATTTTGTTTTGAGGCCAAGATCCAGACAAGTGTCACCAGTTGCATTAAGCTGTTTGTCTCTATTTCCCAGGCTGGAAGGATCCCACCATCTCACTCTGTTCTTTATGACATTGAATCCTCAAAGATTCCAGTCCAGATACACTGTAAAACATCCCACATTCTGGATTGTCTTTCCTTATGGTTAGACCTTTATGGAATCACTAACAAATGTTTTTGTCTGGTTATCCTAGTTGGATGATTTACCTGAAAACTCACCAATCAATATAGTTCAGACTCCAATTCCCATTACCACCTCAGTTCCTAAACGTGCAAAAAGTCAGAAGAAGAAAGCTTTAGCAGCGGCCCTTGCCACAGCTCAAGAATATTCAGAAATAAGTATGGAGCAAAAAAAACTACAGGTATTTATTCATTTTTATGAACAGATGTAATTGGTAGGTTTGGGGGGGATGGACAGAAGGAGTGACAAATAAAATCATCATAAATTGCTACACTTTAATACTATCACAAAAAATAAACGTTCCATTTACCTTGCAGGAAGCTTTATCAAAGGCAGCTGGAAAAAAAAATAAAACCCCTGTGCAGCTAGATTTGGGGGATATGTTAGCAGCTCTGGAAAAACAACAACAAGCGATGAAAGCACGGCAGATTACTAATACCAGACCTCTGGCATATACAGGTGATCTTACGATCTGAGCAATTCGCTGTTTGGTTTTGGTAATAGTTTTTGAATATTGTTAATCTTAATTGCATCTATCTAGAAAATCCAGAGTCTACTCACCAGCTCCTCTCCTGTTACCCTTGTAGCTCGCATCCTTGTACTACACTGTGGTAGCCCACTGTTACCTACTGCAGGCTATCTTAAAAGGAGTATCTTTTAAAAATACAAACAGGATTATATCACTCCACTGCTCCAAACCCTCTAGTAGCTCTTGATCTCACTTGGAGTAAAGCCAGATTCCTAAGGCCAGATCTTAGCTGATCCTATGACCTTTTTGCCCCCATCACCATTCTCTCTGACACACACTGCTCTAGTCAGTCAGCCCCCTCACTGTTCCACAGACACAGCAAGCATGCTCCTAGCTCAGTATCTTTGTGCTTGCTGTCTTTTCCCTGAAACTCTCTTTCCTCATGTACTGGTGTGGTTTGTTCTCGTACGTCCTTTAGGTCTCTGTTCACATGTCAGTTGGTGTACACTGTGAAGCAGCTAATGTTTTTCTTTTTCAGAGGTTGAAATAAGAATCACAAGTAATTTGGCTTTATAACTTTAAAATTGGATAATAGGAAACATAGGAGTTTTGATCAAGAGGTGTGTGCACGTGTGTGTGTGTGTGTGTGTGTGAGAGAGAGAGAGAGAAAATGAATGATTCGGCTTTCTACTGAAATGTTAATGTATATTTTAGTAAACCTTGTCAAATTTAGAGTTCAGCAGCTCTTATGTGCTCCCTCATTTCTTTCCATAGCCTTTGTTGTAGACGGAGAGGAATAATATAAAGGAAAGGGAAGGGCACCAACAAAAAGCCCAGTGTTAAAAGGGAGAATTGGAATATTCTATTTCTTCTGTTTCTATGTAAAGGGTCTGTTGTTTTTAGACAAAAAGATAATTAGCAGTGTATAACTTTAATTCTGTCTGCAAAATGTTTAAATCTATAGCTAGTTACTTGTCCAGTATAAACCTTAGCTTTACTATTAGTAAAAATAATATTGAATGCATACTAAGCTTTTGAGTTGAATGTTGTTGAGTTGGGTTAGAGTGGCAGTTACATCTCAGTGGAACTGAGAGTTAGAGTGTTCTGGAGGCAGTATGGCTTCATGGCGACAAGCAGGAGCTTTGGAGTTGAGCTGCCTTGGTTTGAATCCTGTTCTTCCATGTAGTTCCTTGGCAACTTATTTAACTTTGCTGTGCTTCAATTTCCTGACATTAAGATGGAGGTAATGATAGTACCTGCTACAGGGTTATTTTGCATGTCACCTGGTTGGAAGATTATAGTCACTCAATAAATGTTAACTGATTACTGTGGAGAAGAGATTGTTAACCTGTGATACTTCAAATGGCTTCATTGTTATAACTTTGATTCATTGACTACATGTTGATATATACAATTATAGATATCTATATGGAAAGCATGGTGTGGAATTATAGATTAAGATATTCCTGTGGTCAAAGGCTTATAATCTAGTCGAGGGGAAAGACATACACAAATAACTAATAAAGACCTGTGCCTTAGGAAAGGTACCAGCCAAAGTTTTATGAACTTGCAGAAGAAAAGAGTGATTAATGTCAACAGGGAGATTATGGGGAAGACGTTACGAATGCCTTCATGTATGATAACATTTGGACTGGGCTTTGAAAGGAGAGTAGGATTCTTATCAGATGGAAATGAGATGAACCTCTAAACTGCCACCAGTGTTTAAGTTGGAAAGCATTGATTACAAAGAAATTGAATTTCTTGGGAAGTCCAAGAAAAGAATGAGACTATTGTAGATATGTGAAAGGATTGTGAGGAATTGATGGGGTGGTGGTGGTGGTTGTTGTTTTTATTTAACTGATGGAATGTGGAAACAGGTCAAAGGTGACTCCATGACTCCAAACTCTCCTAGTTAGAGGATTGTGGTGATTTTGATGATATCAAACAACGATTATGGAAGAAGAGTTTTGTTGGGAAGAACAGACTCCAGCCCTGTTGTATTTGAAATGCTAGTTAGGGAGATTCTGGTGGTTCCTACTTAACATGTAGTTATGTATGTACATTTTAGGTTAGAAGTCAGTGAGTTTTGTTTTGTTTTTTAAGATTTTTTTTTTTTTAATTTATTCATTTGAGACAGAGAGAGAGTGCATGAGCAGGGGAGAGAGGCAGAGGGAGAGGGAGAAGCAGACTCCCAACTGAGCAAGGAGCCTGACGTGGGGCTCGATCCCAGGACCCTGGGATCATGACCTGAGCCAAAGACAGATGCTCAACCGACTGAGCCACCCAGGCACCCCGAAGTCAGTGAGTTTTAAATAGAGTTGGATGTATAGCTGTGGAAATACATAAGGTTGTCAGGGGAAAGAACAGTTAGGAAAAATATATTCAGGGATAAAGCCTTGTTGAATGTTCAGACTTAAAGGACAGCAAGAGGAAGAACTAAAAAAATAGGTTTGAGAAAGAGTAAGAAAAATAGGAGAGTGTAATGTCATACAAGGTAAGGACAGAATTTTGAGGAAGAGGATGTGGTCTTTCTTATCAAATGCTGAAAAAAACTAGAGTAGAGAATTAGATTTAGCGATTACAAGTTCATGTGTGATCTTGACAATAGTGGTTGTGAGTGCGTGGGTAGGGCAGAGGCCAGATTGTAATGATCTGGGACGTGATAATGAGAAAACAGATTATTTCAGGACCTCTGGGGAAGATGGCGGGGTAGGAGGATCCTAGGCTTACCTCGTTGCTTGGATACAGCTAGATAGCATCCACATCAGTATTAATAACCGATAAAGCAGACTATTGAGAAGGAAAGGGGAGTGATAGTACCTTAGCTTGAGGGGAAGCCAGTCAGGGAAAGGGTTTTGTTGGGTTGTCTGTTTTTTGGGTTTTTTGTTTTTCTTTCTTCTATATACAGGAGATTTTTAGCTTCTTATTGGGAGTTAGGGAAAAGAATCAGGGGTCAAGGAGGACCTTGAAAGGTGCAAGGGGAAAGGGACAGAGCAAGATGCTTGAGGAATTAATCCGGAGATGGGATTAAGAGGAGAGGGGGTGATAAGCCTTGGACAGGAATTAGGATGCCTACTGCCTCCTCTCAGGTGGCTTATATGTTTATATTGGATAGCAGCTCTCAGGGAAGTAGCAGGAAAGCTTTTTTGCTGCTAGAGTGAGAGAATTGAGATTAGTCTTTGGACCTGTTAAAGGATTGGGGTAGCCACTAGAGGGTGAGGGTATCAATCAGGTATAAAAGAACTACTAAGAGTGCAGCCAAAGAGGAAAATCATTCTTCACTGGCAGGCTGGAATGAGGGGAGGAGTGACAGACTATGTGTTTTATATAAGGGTGATTCTTATGTAAGATTCAGTAGGAATTAAGGACAGGTGCAAAATTTTGAAATTTCAGAGGTTGAGTGGTTCTGCTTGGAGACCAGTTGCAAGGAATTGCATGCTTGAGGGTTGCTGTGGTGGAGTAGAACTAATAATTTATTTGTCCCTGCTTTGGATTGCTAAATTAGTTAATTGCATTTGGCTTTGTCATCTTTATCTTATGGAGGCTAAATGGATGCATAAAAGCTGTATCTGATAAACACTGCATGGCCCTGTACTACTCCTACTATTATGATGTCTGTTTTTCCCCACAAGAAGAGGATGTTCTTGTAGGTTTATCATTGGAAATTTTCATAATATGTGGTGTTGGTAATAATAGTAAAACTAATATTCTTGTTTGTTTTTAGTGGTTACTGCAGCTTCTTTTCACACTAAAGACTCTACTAACAGAAAACCTTTAACCAGAAGTCAGCCCTGTTTGACATCCTTTAGTTCTTTGGACATTACTTCCTCTAAAGCAAAGAAAGGAAAAGAGAAGGAAATTGCAAAACTAAAACGGCCCACAGCACTTAAAAAGGTAAACCAACATCTGGGGATGTTTATCTTACAAGGTAAATAAGGATTTAAATCTGTTTTGCAAAAGTAGTTGTGTTTGAGCCAACAGATTATTATGAGATAGTCATAGGCGTATATCTTTATGATGACTAGTTAATTGGAGATTGGGGATATCATCAGCATCACGATTCTCTTTCCGTATTGAACAAGGCCCTGGACGATGAATTTCTGTAAGGTTAAAAAAAAAAAAAAAAAAAAAAGTTAAACATTTAGCATCCAAAAAATTGGACCATAGGAATCAGAAGCCCTGGATTCTGGTACTAAATTATATAGTTTTAGGCAAACCTTTCTTACCCTTATCTTCTTCATCTGTAAGTCGGGATAATATCTGCTCTATTTAATTTAGTATTGTTAGGAGCAGAGTGAGATAATCCATGTCCAAATAATTAAAAACTATAAAATGTAAATCTATTGTAACTGTATGACCTGGTTTTCACACTTTTTATTTTATCCATTTTTGTGGAAACTCTGTAGTTTGTCAATCAGGATTTAAAGAGGGAAACATGTGGTTTGATATCTGTAGCATTATTAGCATATTTGCCTTCCTTTATTTTGGATATAGTACTTCTTTCAACTACAGTATCTAAAATTACATTTACTTTTTTGCCAGTCAGTTTCATTGTAGCCAGCTAAACATGCAGCCAACCAAACTCCTCATGTCCATTTGTAAGTGAACTATATCTGTGTAATAGTGAACGTTTTCATCATTCAGTACATCAAAGAGTGATCAGTAATTAAAGACCGGTAATGACTTTTAGGTTATTTTGAAAGAAAGAGAGGAAAAGAAGGGCCGTTTAACTGTGGACCACAACCTTTTGGGATCTGAGGAACCAGTAGAAATGCACTTAGATTTTATTGATGATTTGCCACAGGAGACTGTTTCCCAAGAAGGTAAGATCACCCCTTTCTCCCTTATCATGGAATGGTCCAGAGTATTTTAATTGATAAGCCATCACTAGTTATTATCCTAATTGCAGGATATGCTCCATATTTTATCTACATTTCTTTATTTTTGAGAGTGGTTTCTTTTGAAGATGCTTTTGTAGGGAGATATTTAAAAGGGAGAAGGAGCAGGTGTTATATAGCAGGTTTGTGACATTTTTGAGGCTTAAGGCCTGAATTTGTTGTAAATACTAATAATTATGGTCTCATCATGCATCCTCTATAACTCATAGTTCTTTTCATTTTGTCTTCTTTTGAATTTGAATACTACTGGCTATTTTCTTCACAGGACTATTTTTCAATGGATTGCTTTTGTTGATTTTCTTTCTTGCTTTCATGAATTAATACATATACCACAGTGAGTGAATAGAGAATTACAAAGCCTCTTGTAGTGCAGAATTCATTTGGTCAATAAGCTTCAGTCCCATACAATTTTAGGTAGGACCTCAAGCAAACCTGCACATTCCTTCTGATATTTTTACTACTGTGGAAGAGAGATTTTAAGAGATACCTGCTAGGTCCCTTTTTCTGCTGACATATGTGTATTCCGTTCTGCAACACATTTAAGTCTGTTTTACACATATTAACTGGCACTGTTCCATTGTGTTTAGAAAAGAGTTTGTTTCTAAAGATTGTTCAGTTAGGACATACTTAGTTGGGATTCCCCTTTACTCTCAATTGAATATCCTTTCCTTTGTATTTAGGTTTATCCATTCATTCAAAAATGGATAAATTTCAGTATTCATTTAGGTGTTTATTGAACACCTATCATGTGTACTTTAGTAACTGGTTTGGGGGTGGGAAAGTCAGGAAATGTAACTGGGTTGGGGGTGGGAAGGTCAGGAAATGTAATAAATGTAATAAAGATAAAGAGTGGATTGGTCCTGCTACAAAAAGCTTATCCCGGTAGGGAGACAAGAAGATACATGTGTAACTTTGCTAATTAGTGGACTGGAATACAAATAATAACTCATTTCCTGAGTTTAGCCATTTAGGAAAGAAGCAGCAAATGAAGGAAGTAATCCGGTCAAGAGATGGTATCTAAAAAATGAGGCTGCCTGAGCACAGAAGCAAAGACCAAATAAGAGAGAAACTGGGGTGGTGTCTGAAGAAATCAGGAGGGGTGTGGAGAGAATGAGTGAGGTAGAATTCATCATTGCCAGCAGCAATGGGAATTTTTAGACAGTTAGAAGTGAAAAAATAGAGATAAAGGAGATGGATGATATGATCTGGAAAGAGGTTCAGAAGTTACTACCTTTGTTCTTCAATTTAAATCCTCTAGAATACGTGTTTTATATCGTCCCTTGTGTAGAGACTTATAGACTGTGCTTTTTAAGCACAGTCTATAAGTTTTTTAAGAGTATGTTTTAAGAGATAATAGGAAGACTTCATTTTTATAGAATGTGAGAGATGTTGTGATATAAACAATGCCCAACTTGTTAGCTTCTGGAGAATTTGAAAGTTATACAAAAGACAACTGCCATTCTAAGTAGTGTTGATCAATATATAGTCTTTCAGCATTTGAAGTTTGTAAATTTTTTTCCCTCACCCCACATCTCTACAGATGCTGGACTGAGCATGCCCAGTGATACTTCACTTTCTCCAGCAAGTCAGAACTCTCCATACTGTATGACACCTGTGTCACAAGGCTCTCCGGCTAGTTCTGGGATAGGCAGTCCGATGGCATCTTCAACAATAACCAAAATCCACAGCAAAAGATTTAGAGAGTAAGTTTTAGTCTCATTATCCGAGGTTGAATAGTTTAAGTATCTTGATTGTAGCTCTGAATGCAGTATTGTCATTACATGGTGGGTTGAGCATACGAAACTTCAAAGATACTTCTTTCAAATTTTTTTAATACCTAGTTTTATTTAAAGCATTTGGCTTCTGTCAGCTATCAGTGTTCATGTGAAAGTGCTTTATTTTTAAATGAAATCTCTATTTTATTTTTTTGTTCTGTTTTTTGGGGGTTCTTTTGTTTATTATTAACATATAATATATTATTTATTTCAGGGGTACCGGTCTGTGATTCATCAGTCTTACACAGTTCACAGCACTCACCGTAGTACTTTCCCTCCCCAATGTCCATCACCCAGCCACCCCATCCCTCCCACCCCCCTCCACTCCAGCAACCCTCAGTTTGTTTCCTGAGATTAATAAGAGTCTATTATGGTTTGTCACCCTCTCTGGTTTTGTCTTGTTTCATTTTTCCCTCCCTTCCCCTATGATCCTCTGTCTTGGTTCTCAAATTCCTCATATCAGTGAGATCATATGAAACTTGTCTTTCTCTGATTGACTTACTTTGCTTATTAGCATAATACCCTCTAGTTCTATCCACGTCGTTGCAAATGGCAAGATTTCGTTCCTTTTGATGGCTGCATAATATTCCATTGTGTATATATATACACCACATCTTCTTTATCCATTCATCTGTCAGTGGACATCTAGGCTCTTTCCATAGTTTGGCTATTGTGGACATTGCTGCTATAAACATTGGGTTGCATGTGCCCCTTTGGATCACTACATTTGTATCTTTGGAGTAAATACCCAGTAGTGCATTTGCTGGGTCGTAGAGTAGCTCTATTTTCAACTTTTTGAGGAACCTCCATACTGTTTTCCAGAGTGGCTGCACCAGCTTGCATTCCCACCAACAGTGTAGGAGGGTTCCCCTTTCTCCGCATCCTCGCCAACATCTATTGTTTCCTGAGTTGTTAATTTTAGCCATTCTGGCTGGTGTGAGGTGGTATCTCATTGAGGTTTTTGATTTGTATTTCCCTGATGCCAAATGATGTTGAGCACCTTTTCATGTGTCTGTTGGCCATTTGGATGTCTTCTTTGCAGAAATGTCTGTTCATGTCTTCTGCCCATTTCTTGAATGAATTATTTGTTCTTTGGGTGTTGAGTTTGGTAAGTTCTTTATAGATTTTGGGTACTGTCCCTTTATCTGATATGACATTTGCAAATATCTTCTCTCATTCTGTCAGTTATCTTTTGGTTTTGTTGACTGTTTCCTTTGCTGTGCAAAAGCTTTTTATCCTGATGAAGTCCCAATAGTTCATTTTTGCCCTTGCTTCCCTTGCCTTTGGCGATGTTTCTAGGAAGAAGTTGCTGTGGCTGAGTTCGGAGAGGTTGCTGCTTGTGTTCTCCTTTAGGATTTTGATGGATTCCTGTCTCACATTTAGGTCTTTCATCCATTTTGAGTCTATTTTTGTGTGTGGTGTAAGGAAATGGTCCAGCTTCATGCTTCTGCATGTGACTGTCCAATTTTCCCAAAACCATTTGTTGAAGACACTGTCTTTTTTCCATTGGATATTCTTTTCTGCTTTGTCGAAGATTAGTTGACCATAGAGTTGAGGGTCCATTTCTGTGCTCTCTCTTCTGTTCCATTGATCTATGTGTCTGTTTTTGTGCCAATACCCTACTGTCTTGATGATTACAGCTTTGTAATGGAGCTTGAAGTCTGAAATTGTGATGCCACCAGCTTTGCTTTTCTTTTTCAACATTCCTCTGGCTATTCGGGGTGTTTTCTGGTTCCATACAAATTTTTCTTTGAAGAAAGTTGATGGTATTTTGATAGGGATTGCATTAAATGTCTAGATTGTTCTAGGTAGCATAGACATTTTCACAATATTTGTTCTTCCAGTCCATGAGCATGGAACGTTTTCCATTTCTTTGTGTCTTCCTCAGTTTCTTTCATGAGTATTTTATAGTTTTCTGAGTACAGATCCTTTGCCTCTTTGGTTAAATTTATTCCTAGGTATCTTGTGGTTTTGGGTGCAATTGTAAATGGGATCGACTCCTTAATTTCTCTTTTCTTCTGTCTTGTTGGTGTATAGAAATGCAACTGATTTCTGTGCATTGACTTTATATCCTGCCACTTTACTGAATTCCTTATGAATTCTAGCAGTTTTGGGGTGGAGTCTTTTGGGTTTTCCACATAAAGTATCATATCATCTGCAAGAAATGAGAGTTTGACTTCTTCTTTGCTGATTCGGATGCCTTTTATTTCTTTTTGTTGTCTGATTGCTGAGGCTAGGACTTCTAGTACTATGTTGAACAGCAGTGGTGATAGTGGACATCCCTGCCATGTTCCTGACCTTAGGGAAAAGCTCTCAGTTTTTCCCCTTTGAGTATGATATTCGCTGTGGGTTTTTCATAGATGGCTTTTATGATATTGAGGTATGTACCCTCTATCCCTACACTGTGAAGAGTTTTAATCAAGAAAGGATGTCGTACTTTGTCAAATGCTTTTTCTGCGTCTATTGGGAGGATTATATGGTTCTTGTTCTTTCTTTTATTAACGTATTGTATCACATTGATTGATTTGTGGATGTTGAACCAGCCTTGCAGCCCAGGAATAAATCCCATTTGGTTGTGGTGAATAATCCTTTTAGTGTATTGTTGGATCCTATTGGCTAGTATTTTGGTGAGAATTTTTGCATCCATGTTCATCAGGGATATTGGTCTGTAAATCTCCTTTTTGATGGGGTCTTTGTCTGGTTTTGGGATCAAGGTAATGGTGGCCTCATAAAATGAGTTTGGAAGTTTTCCTTCCATTTCTATTTTTTGGAATAGCTTCAGAAGAATAGGTATTAATTCTTCCTTAAATGTTTGGTAGAATTCCCCTGGAAAGCCATTTGGCCCTGGGCTCTTGTTTGTTGGGAGATTTTTGATTACTGCTTCAATTTCCTTAGTGGTTATGGGTCTGCTCAGGTT
The DNA here is from genome assembly GCF_011800145.1 of Mirounga leonina. Classification (NCBI taxonomy): domain Eukaryota; kingdom Metazoa; phylum Chordata; class Mammalia; order Carnivora; family Phocidae; genus Mirounga; species Mirounga leonina. The sequence continues at coordinate 25,171,427 of NW_023270839.1, read as the reverse complement.
TTCTGTTTCTTCTTGGCTCAGTTTTGGTAGTTTATAGGTCTCTGGGAATGCATCCATTTCTTCCAGATTATCTAATTTGCTGGAATATAGTTGCTCATAATATGTTCTTATAATTGTTTATATTTCTTTGGTGTTGGTTGTGATCATTCATGTTTTATTTATTTGGGTCCTTTTTTCTTTTTGATAAGTCTGGCCAGGGGTTTATCAATCTTATTAATTCTTTCAAAGAACCATCTCCTAGTTTCATTGATCTGTTCTCCTATTCTTTTGGTTTCTGTTTCATTGATTTCTGCTCTGATCTTTATTATTTCTCTTCTCTTGCTGGGTTTAGGCTTTATTTGCTGTTCTTTCTCCATCTCCTTTAGGTGTAGGGTTAGGTTGTATATTTGAGATGAAAGTGCTTTGACTGTAAATACATTCTTTTTATAACAGATGATGTTTATAACTAAATTTGGGATTTGGCCTTACATCCTATATGCACAGTGCCTTAATAAGGGGTTTTTCCTCCTCAAATGCTTTTGCTTTTTTGTTTATATTACTGGCCTTTCAGAAAAAAAAAACCCTCTCTAACCAATCTAAAACCCTCTTACATGAAGTGAACCTATTGCATAAACCTGCTTGTTTTTCAGCAAATATTTCTAAGTTTTAAAATGCCTGTCAGTAAATAATATTGAACTAACAGTTATTGCTATGAAGGATTTTAGGATTTTAAGATTTGTGCAGATGTTACATTTAAAAATGACACATGAAAGAATCCCGGGGTGAAAGTAAAATTGGTAGGAATCCAAACCATATTGGTTTGTTCTGTTCCTTTTTTTAATTGAAGTGTAGCGATACACAATATTATATTAGTTTTAGGTGTACTGTGTAGTGATTTGACATTCATATACATTATGAAATGATAATCACGATGTTTTAGTTACCATCTGTCACCATACAAAGTTATTAAAATATTTTTGACTTACTTATTTTATAGCTGGAAGTTTATACCTCTTAATCCCCTTCACCTATTTCGCCTGTAACCCCACTCCTTCCCATCTGGCAACCACCATTTTTTTCTCTCCATTTATGAGTCTGTTTCTGTTTTGTTCACTTACTTTGTTTTTTAGATTCCACATGTAAGTGAAATTATACGATATTTGTTTTTCTCAGATATATTTCACTTAGCATAATACCCTCTGCGCCCACCCATGTTGTTGCAAATGGCAAGATTTCATTCTTCTTTGTGTCTGAGTAATATGCCACATGCAGTATATAATATTCCACACATAGCCACACCCCCATCTTCTTTATTTATTCATTTATCTATGGACATTTAGGTTGCTTCCATATCTTGATTTATTATAAACAATGCTGCAGCGAACATAGTGGTGCAAAAATCTTTTATGAATTCATGTTTTTGTTTTCTTCAGGTAAATACCTAGAAATGGAATCGCTAGATGGTATGGTAGTTCTATTTTCAGTTTTTTGAGGAACCTCTATAGTGTTTTCTGTAGTGGCTACACCAGTTTACATTCTCACCAGTAGTACATGAGGGTTCCCTTTTCTCCATGTCCTTGCCAACACTATGTTGAATAAAAGTGGCAAGACTGAACATCTTTGTCTTGTTTCTCTAGTTGAGTATGGTATTAACTGTGGGTTTGTCATATATGGCCATTATTATGTTGAGTTACATTCCCTGTGTACCTACTTTGTTGAGAATTTTTACGATAAATGGATGTTGAATTTTGTCAAATGTTTTTTCTGCATCTGTTGAGAAGATCATATGATTTTTATCCTTCATTTTGTTAATGTGTATGATGATTAGTTTGTGGATATTGAATTATCTCTGCATCCCTGGAATAAATGCCATTTTGATAGTGGTTTGTGATCTTTTAACGTATTATTGAATTTGGTTTGCTAATATTTTGTTGAGGATTTTTGCATCTATGTTCATCAGGAATATTGGCCTATAACTTTCTTTTTTTGTAGTGTCTTTGGTTTTGGTATCAGGGTCTCCTAGAATGAATTTGGTAGTGTTCCTTACTTTTATTTTTTGGAATAGTTTGAGAAGAATAGGTATTAACTCTTCTTTAAATGTGTGATAGAGGGGCACCTGGGTGGCTCAGTTGGTTAGGCGTCTGCTTTTGGCTCAGGTCATGATCCCAGGGTCCTGGGATCGATCCCTGCATTGGGCTCCCTGCTCAGCGGGGAGTCTGCTTCTACCTCTGCCTCTCTGCCCAGCTTGTATGCTGTCTCTCTCGTTCACTCTCTCTCTTTCTCAAAGAAATAAAATCTTTAAAAAGAAATTTAAAAAAAATAAATGTGTGATAGATTCATTTGTGAAGCTGTCTGGTCCTGGACTTTTGTTGGGATTTTTTGGATTATTGATTCTATTTTATTACTAGTAAACAGTGTTCAGACTTTCTATTTCTTAATGATTCAGTTTTGGAAGATTATGTATTTCTAAGAATTTAACCATTTCTTCTCAGTTATCCAGTTTATCAATGTATAAATTTTCGTAGTAGTCTTTTATGGTTCTTTGTATTTCTGTGGTGTCAGTTGTAACTTCTCTTTTATTTCTGATTTTGTTTATTTGGGTCCCCCTTTTTTTTCTTGATGAATCTGGCTTAAAGACTCATTATTGTCCTTTTTTTTTTTAATTAAGTATAGTTGACACACAACATTACATTAGTTTCGGGTGTATAACATAATGATTTGACAAGTCTGTATGTTACGTTTACCACAAGTATAGCTACCATCTGTCACCATACAGTGCTATTACAATATAATTGATTATATTTCCTATTATATTTCCTTTTATCCCCAGGACTTATTCATTCCATTACTGAAAGCTTATATTTCCTCTCCTCTTCACCCATTGTGCCCATCTTTCCACCCTTTACCCCTTGGTACCCATCAGTTCATTCTCATGGTTGTTTCTTTCTTTTTTTTTTAATTTGTTCACTTGCTTTGTTTTATAGATTATACATGTAAGTGAATTTATATGGTAGTTTTTCTCTGTCTGACTTACTTAGCAAAATACCATCTAGGTCCATATAAATATTATTTATCAGAGTACGGTTCTTGGTTTCATTGATCTTTTCTGTTGTTTCTTTTTCAGTCTCTATTTTATTTAGTTCCTCTCTGACCTTTATTATTTACTTCCTTCTGCTCACTTTGGGCCTTCTTTTTCTTTTTTTAGTTCCTTTATGTGTAAGGTTAGATTGTTTATTGGAGATTTTTCTTGTTTCTTAGAGTAGGCCAGTATCACTTTAAACTTCTCTCTTAGAACTGTTTTTGCTGTGTACCACGGATTTTGGAGGTTGTGTTTCCATTTTCATTTGTCTCAAGATATTTTTTAATTCCTTCTTTGATTTCTTTGACCCATTGGTTGCTTATTTGTATGTTGTTTGGCCTCCTCATGTTTGTGTTTTTTCCAGTTTTTTTTCCCCCTTGTAATTGATTTCTGGTTTCATCCCATTGTAGTTGAAAAGATGCTTGATATGATTTCGGTCTTCTTAAATGTATTGAGACTTGTTTGGTGGCCTAACATGTGATCCACCCTGGAGAAGGTTCCATGTGCACTTGAAAGGAGTGTGTTTTCTGCTGTTTTGGATGGAGTGTTCTTTTTATTTGTATTATGTCTGTCTGGTCTAGTCTGTTGTTTAAGGCCACTGTTTCCTTACTGATTTTCTCTTTGGATGATCTCTCTATTGATGTAGGTGGGGTGTTATTATGTTACTATCAGTTTCTACCTTTGTGTCTATAAATATTCCTTTGTATATTTAGGTGCTCCTATGTTGGGTATATAGATATTTATAATTGTTATATCCTCTTGTTAGATTGATCCCTTTATCATTATTTAATGTCCTTCTTTGTCTCTTGTACAGTCTTTGTTTTAAAGTCCATTTTGTCTGATGTAACTATTCCTACCCCAGCTTTCTTTTCGTTTCTGTGTGCATGGAATCTTCTTCCAGTCTGTATGTGTCTTAGGTGTGAATTTAGTTTAGTTTTGTTTTTTTTCTTAGAGAGCATAAGCAGTGGGTGTGTGTTTGGGGGTATGGGGGGAAGCAGAGGGAGAGAGAGACGCAGAGATCATGACCTCAGCTGAATCAAGAGTCGGATGCCTAACTGACTGAGCCACCTAGGCACCCCTGGATTGAGTCTCTGATAAGCAGCGTTTTGATAGGTCTTGCTTTTTTATCCATTCAACCACCCTGAGTCTTTGATTATAATATTTCTTCCATTTACACTTAAAGTAATTATTGGTAGGTAGTACTTATTGCCATTTTTTTGTTTTCTATTTTTGTAGTTCTCTGTTTTTTTGGTGTTTTTTTCCTTGATCTCTTCCCTTGGGATTTGATGACTTTCTTTAGTGTTATGTTTGGATTCCTTTCTCTTTATTTCCTTTGTATCTATTTAGGTTTTTGGTTTCCTTATCACAAAGTTCATGTATAATATCCTATGTATGTAAGTTTATTTAAGTTGATGATTTCTTAAGTTCACATTCTAAAAGCACTACATTTTTCCCTGCCCTGCAGTGTTTTATGTTTTGACATCCTGCTTTATATCTTTATTTTGTATCCCTTAACAAAATATTGTAGACATGATTGATTTTACTGTTTTTGTTTTTAACCTTCATACTAACTTTATAAGTGGTTGATCTACACTACCTTTGCAGTATGTTTGCTTTTACCAGTGAGATTTTTTTCCTTTATAACTTTCGTCTAGTTGTGGCTTTTTCTCTTCCACTTAAAGAAGTCCCTTTAACATTTCTTATAAGGCCAGTTGAGTGTTGATGAGCTCCTTTAACTTTTGTCTTTAAACTCTTCATCTCTTCTTCAATTCTGAATGATGATCTTGCCAGGTAAATTTCTTGGTTGTCGGTTTTTTCCTTTCAGTACTTATATGGTGACATTCTCTTCTGCCTGCAAAGTTTCTGTTGAAAGATCAGCTGATAATTTTATGTATGTTCTCTTGTATGTAACTAGTTGCTTTTCTCTTGCTGCTTCTAAGATTATCTCCTTATCTTTAATTTTTGACATCTTAGTTATTATATGTCTTAGTGTAAATCTCTTTGCATTAATCTTGTTTTTGGCTCCCTGTGCTTCCTGGAACTGGATGTCTGTTTTCTTCCCCAGCTTAGGGAAGTTTTCTGACATTATTTCCTCAAATAAGCTTTCTACTTCTCTCTTTTTTTCCCCTTATGGGACTCCTATAATGTAAATGTTAGTCTGCTTGATGTTGTCTCAGAGGTCTCTTAAACTATCCTCATTTTTTAAAGTTTGTCTCCTTGCTGTTCAACTTGGGTGACACTCACTACCCTGGCTTCCAGATCACTGATCATTCTTCTGCATCATCTAATGTGCTTTTGATTCCCTCTAGTGTATTATTTTATCTTTCTTTTTGATAGTTTTATCTGTTTGTTGAAGTTCTCACTGTGTTCATCCATTCTGCTTGAGTTTGGTCAACATCTTTATGACCATTACTTTGAACTCTTTATTAGGTAGTTTACTTATCTCCATTTCATTTCATTCTTTTCTCAGGTTTGTCTTGTTCTTTCCTCCAAAACCTATTTCTCTGTCTTCTCATTTTCCCCGACTCTCTTTGTTCTTATGTGTTAGATAGATTAGCTATGTCTCAGAGCCTTGATGGAGTGACCTAATGTAGAAGGCATCCTGTGGGGCCTTGAAGCACAGTCTCCCCTGGTGCCCAGACCCAGGCACTTCGGGGTGTCCCGCATGTGGACGACATGTGTCCTTCTGTTATGGCTGGGCTGTGACTGCTGGGTTTGCACTGGTGGGTGGGCTTGGCCTCACATGCAGCTGGCTGAAAGACCCTGCTGTAGTGGTTGGGGGCATTTTGGTGGTCGGGGCTGTAGCTGCTTTGGGAGGTATCAGTCTGAGGCTCCCTGCTGCATGGCAGGGCAGGAGCTGCTTTGCAGGGATGCCGATCCCACTCAGGGCCACTTGCTGAGTGTGGTGGGATGGGACTTGTTTTAGAGGGGGCCCTTAAACCTGGCCTGGGCTGCCCACCAAGTCTGGTGGACTGGGAGCTGCTTTGGGGGACCATGGGATCTGGCTGAGACTACCTGCCAGGTGCAGTGGGGTGGGAGCCACTTTGAGGGGGATGCGTATGGGGGCCAGCATTGTTAAGTAGAGTGGGTCTGCGGGGGCATGCTGAGGCAGGGCAAGCGGTATTAGCAAGGTAGAAGAAGAGTGTCAGAAATGGCTCCCACCAGTGCTTCTGTTCCAGGAAAATGTTCCCATAGATCCCTGCCCCTTCTGCACATGCCCTAAAGTTAGCAAATCTTCATGTGTGGCCCAGGCGCTTTTCAAAATGCTGCCTCTATGCTGGGTCTCAGAGCCAATGAGTTTGTGCCTGTGCCCTTTAAGAGTAGAGTCTCAGTTTCTTTTAACCCCCTAGCTCTCCTGGAGTTAAGCCCCATAGATTTTCAAAGCCAGCGTTTATGGGACCTCTTCTTCCTGATGCATGTCCCCAGGATGGGCATGCTTGATACAGGGTTTAAACCCTTTGCTCCTTAGGAAGGATGGCCTCTGCGTTTGTAATATCCCTCCTGTTTGGGAGTCACTGAGCAGGGGATGTGGGTCCTGACTAGAGCCCTTTTCTGCGTTTCCTACTTGTCTGGTATGGCTTTTTCTATCTTGAGTTGTGGAAGAGCAATTTTTGCTATTTGTCACATCGTTCTCAGAGAGTTGTTCTGTATGATGTTGTAATTTTGGTGTGTCTCTGGGAGATGAGCTTGGGATCTTCCTGTTCTGCCATCTTGATCCTTCCGTCCTGTTCCTTTTCTTTAATACTATTGTTTTTGAACTAATTCTTTTTGTCTGGATTTGGGAAGTTAATTAAATGTCAGATAATAGATGTGGAGCAAAGGAAACACTTGGGGAGTAAAATGTTACATATGTATGAAATAAACAGCTTGAAAGAAAAACAGAATGAAGAAAACGGCATTTTTTATTTTCTATTTTCTAAGTGCAGTCTTTAATTTTGCATACTTTGATAATTTTTCCTCAGTCTTTATCTTCTCTTCTGAAGTAGTGTCACACTTATTTACTTATTTAAACACTACTTATTTAAATATTTTTCACATAAAGAAAAAAATTTTCCAAAAACAGTTTTTTTCCACTAAAGAAGGCAGGCCTAGTATTTTTCTACTATATAATATAATTCAGAAGTGGAAATTTACTTGCCTGGTTAGTCTTAGGTTAGAAATTATACCAATTCTCCCTGTTAAGTACCTGTTTATAGTAGAGGTTAAGGATGAGAACTTGAAAAAGAGTATATAGGGAGAAAGTAAACTTGGATGACTTCCTTATCCCTGCAATTAAGTACTTCAGTGGCCTCACTCACTGCCTGTCTGTTGCTCGCATTATAGCCATACAGGATCTTACAAAGAGCCTCATTCATTTGCTTTGCTTGCTATAAGGGCATGTGACTTTTACCTCAAGGCTTCTTTGACTTTGGCTTTAATTTGATTACTGAGTTCATCCTTCACAGCCATAGATTTTCATTGTTAGAGGAGCCGTTGAGGCCATCTTACCTAACTCCGTATTTTTGTGGTCGAGGAAGCCAATTTCCCAGAGATTGTGACTTATCAGAGTGTGGAGGATGACTTGGTTGGTATGAGGGCATTCAGTTAGCTTCTGGGAAATTATATTTCTTTCCTACGAGAAGGATCATTGGTATTTACTGGAATGAAATAACTTTATATCTTTTTACCAGAAACATTATATCTCTTTTTATCAAATAACAGGCTCACATTTGATTTATATCCTTAATAATTTAATAATTGGGAGTTTGGGTAGTACTTATCTGAGGATAATCTAACCTTTCCATAAAAGCCAATCTGTTGTAATTCAGCAAAACTTCTCTTTTTCTAATTCTCAGTAGGATTTAAGAGATTTTAAAGAGTTGATTTTTCAATGAAAACCTCTTATTGGATATTTTTTTTCCCTAACATAATCTTATAATTACAGGAAAGTAAATTAGGTTGGACTTACCTATTTTGGGTTTCCTTTACAGGTATTGTAATCAGGTTCTTTGTAAAGAGATTGATGAATGTGTGACTCTTCTTCTTCAAGAGCTTGTCAGTTTTCAGGAACGCATCTACCAAAAAGATCCTGTGAGAGCAAAAGCAAGGAGACGGCTGGTTATGGGCCTAAGGGAGGTTACTAAACATATGAAGTTAAATAAGATCAAGTGTGTTATAATTTCTCCAAACTGTGAAAAAATCCAGTCAAAAGGTATGAACATTTTACTTTTGAAGTGTTTTGATATTTATTTAGTATAGTTGTAAGATATACAATGAATTTTAAAGTGAAAGCCATATGTCTTTCTTTGCAGAGTTTAGGTATAAAACATAATACTGAACATGAGGAAAGAAAGTGAAATCTTTCATTACCTCAAATTAAGTAATAAAATTGAGATTGGACTGTAAAGAAGTCCTAATCTATGAACACTAGTGAAGGATTTAAGTTGGGCCAACCAAGTGAGCCACTTTGGGTAATTGGAGTAGGCAGATGCAGAGGTATTAGTAGTAGGCATATTATCCACAGGGGAGAAATACCAATAAAAATAGTAGTATATATCTGTGTTATTGCCACTTGGGCTGAGAGAATAAATATATCAGCCACTATTAACAATTTTAATTTCTTTTTTAGTGAATGTATTGAAATTTGACCCCCACTATACCAATCCCTATGGAGAGACAAAAACTGGTGTTGAAGAATTTTAAAATTTATTGGGAAGAAAGAAAATACATACATATGTGTGTGTGTATATATATATATATCCATACATCATATAAATTCCAATAGGAAAATAAGTAGAATAGCAAAAGTGCCACAAGCATTCATAGAATCCTTTGCTGCTGTGTTTTACGCTTTAGCTGTTGGATGCTAAAATACCTCCATTTATATAAATAAATTAAGACCTCAGCATGTGTTGACTTTCTCAGGTGGCCTGGATGAGGCTCTCTATAATGTTATAGCCATGGCACGGGAACAAGAAATTCCTTTTGTGTTTGCCCTTGGAAGAAAAGCTCTAGGACGCTGTGTGAACAAGCTGGTTCCTGTTAGCGTAGTGGGAATCTTCAACTACTTTGGTGCTGAGGTAAGACCTAAGAGGATACACTCCCTCACTCCCTCTTGTCCTCACCCCCCCCCAATACGTTTTCTGTTAACATGTGCCAGTGTTCTTTTAAAGCATTTGAAGAAATGAGATGACTCTCTCAAGAATGAGTGGAAAATTTTTGAATATTACATTTCCTTTTTTTAGTGCTAAAAACATTTACACAAGTTAATCCTACAGTATTTTGGCTGTAAAGATTTCAGCTCCTGTTTTTCCCACAGTGCTTTTTTCTTCTGGGTTCAATTTTGTAATATATGATAATTATTTAACTGCTAGGTAAAGATACTCGATATTATATGATATAAAATAATTTTCTTCAGTGTATATATTGGCTATATTTTATGCTATTTGGAGTCAAGAGAGAAAAAGATCCTTTAATTAGAGAGGATTTTCTTTTTGAAAATGGAATTCCTAACCAATTGTCAAAATAATTCTGCACTCATGATACCTTTATCTTCCTCTCCTGGTCTGCTAATACAAAGCTTTGCCCATAGGAGCTGATGATAATAAGTAATAATAATAACAATAGGCTGGTAATTAATAATTAGAATAAAAGTTATTTATCTCCAGTAATGCTTAGTAACTGATAACATTTTAAGACTCTTTTATGAAGTTGACTCTGAAGTATTTTGTGACACCATTCATGGACCATTTTCCCTCTTCCTAGCCATACTATTTTTATTTATTTAAGCGTGTGTCCTTTCTTATCCAGTTACCATGTTTGCATACCCCCATTTCCATTCAGGTTCTCTCCCACTACCCATGAAGTTATCTACCCACCTACTTTATGAGTATATACTCAATATTTCTGCTCCCACAGTAGCCTGTGCTTTTCTTGGTTATAGGTATCATACTGCCTTGCTGTAGATTATGTGTTTCTTTCCCTTTAACTATGAATTCCTTGAGGGCAGACCTCTTGTCTTTGTGTCCCTGACACCTTTCACATTACTTGAGCATGAGCAGGTGATAAATGTTTGTTCAGTAAACTGTGTGGTATATGTATACCTGCTTGCTATGTTAAACTATATGTGCGAATTTGGGTGATAAGTACCTCTGTGGGAAAAAAGGGTCATATATAAAGACACCTAATTAAAATTACTCCTTTTTTGTTCACTGTTAGTTTATGGAATAGGAGTGAGATTGAGGTCAGGAAAAGTGGACATGTTTGTTTTTCATTGTATTGACTTCTTACTGAATTATATATACTGGATTATTTGTATGGCTTTATAAAATGCTTGCCAGTTTTGTTTGTACATTGTTTCACTTGTCCTCTACTACTTTGAGATAGGTAAGTTATTGTTTAAACCAAAATATACTCTTAAAATAGGGGTAAAGGAAATAGTGGTATATTATCAAGTGTACCCATTGCAATAATGTGGTAGTACACCTAAGTTATTTTTACCGTCTGCTAAAAGTAACCTTTGAATTAAACTTTCTCTCCTTACCCTGACATTCAAGGTTTCTATTCCCTGATAGCTTTTCTCTTAAATTTTCTTTTTTTCTCTTCTTACTTATTTTTTTATTCCCAACTATTTCTGTGTTTTGTTTATATTGTAAAATGATTGTTAATCTCAATATCACACATCCGTATGCCTATTTTCTTTTTGTTGGCTTCACTTAAATGCATAGTTTGTTAAACGTTGCAAACAAATATTTAGGAAGTCTGTTACATGTAACACATAGGAGCTGTTTTTACCAGAATCCATTATTCCTTCTTTTTAAAAATAAGTAAATGCTGAGTATATTTTGATACTACTAGTAGTATTAGCATGCTTAAAATCATTGCAGTTGGCAACAGATTTATTGTACCTACTACCTTAATCAGTTTAAACTGAAGCTGGCTAAAGCACGCTACTTACGTTTTTCCTTCTTAAGGACGTATTTTCAGGGACATATTCCATAGCAATATGACATTTTTTGCCATGCTTTCATCCAGTTACGGTTTTAAAGTTAAATGAAAGTGCCTTGGTAGGAGGAAAAAAGTTGTACTGTACTTTTCTTCCCATTGTCTGAAAGCATAATTTAATATATAATATTAAACATATTCTTAGGAATGTTCAGGTCTGACATCTGACATTTTTTATTTAATGTGTGGGTGTGTTGCATTGTGATACTAAATTAAGACATTAAACGGAAGTAGAAGGTTGTTCAATTATGATGTAAGAATCACAACAAGTTATTATTTGATTGTCTTTTCTAGTGGCTATGGAAACTTCATTTTTCTTCGGAGTTTTTTAGAGGTCATAATTGTTGAAGTTCAACTTCAATGCTATATGAATTTTGCCATTTTATTAACATGTGTATAGTCCACCCACCATTTTGCTGGAATTATTAATTGCCATTCGTGTTCATTTTGTTTCACTGATGGAGGAACTTCTGATTATTTAGCTCTACATTCTTCTTCAGGCTCTTTATTCTGTTTTTGTAATTTGCATTTGTCCCAGTATCTTTGGTTTGTCCTTCTTATAAGTGTCATATTTTCAGCTAGCCATCCCATCACTGACTTCTTTTGATCTTCTTCAAGCTCTTCCAATAAGCACACATCCAGGGAACTTTTAATTCTTGTGGAGGCTGCCATCTTCTTCTATAAACTTCGATACCACACTGCATACGCTCATTCCCTTATATTCTAATCCATATAAGGATTCTTCACTGCTCCCCAGACAAGCCTTGTACTTTCTGAAGTCTATACCTGTATTTATTGTTTTGCATGTTTGGCTAAGAATGCAGGATCTCCACCCTTCAAAATTGTATCTATTTTTCAAGGCCTATGTCAGAGGTAATAGTACTTGGGAAATTCTTCAGCGATGCTCAGCAGTTAGATTTGATGTTTCTTCCAAAAGCCAGAACATTTTGTACATCTCAAGGCATTTAAAATAAGGTACCTTGAATCATTGGTGTCTCCTATCTTTCAGCCACATGGAAGTTTCCTTAAGAGCAGAGTGGTGTTCCAGTGGTCTCTGTACTCACTGTAGTGCCAGAGACTGAAGGGGGCAGTTGTTGAATTGATAAACTTGGCAAGAACTTTCAGTATATCACAGTTAATGACTAGTATTGAATCAGGAAATTTCCTCAGACTTGTGAGAATTACATAAACAATATCTGTAAGTTACAGAGTATTTTATAATGTTCTGCAGTGTGCGTACCATTTGGATTTTGTGCTGATTGAAAGTGTGTCTGATCCTGAAACAGTAGAGAGACTTATTGTCAGTTATAGGAATAAAAAGTACAGCCCCAAAATGCACTAATCAAAATCTCTTTTTAGAGCCTGTTTAATCAGTTGGTAGAGCTCACTGAGGAAGCCAGGAAAGCATATAAAGAGATGGTTGCAGCAATGGAACAAGAGCAGGCGGAGGAAGCCTTGAAGAACGTGAAAAAGGCACCACACCACATGGGGCACTCTCGGAACCCCTCTGCGGCAAGCGCCATTTCTTTCTGCAGTGTCATTTCTGAACCCATTTCTGAAGTAAATGAAAAGGAATATGGTAAGTTGGTGTATATGGTATATGGTATATATCAGATGTTTTAAACGTTGAAACCATTTAAGTGATTAAAATCATTTTGAAAATGATTTTTCACATTACCTTTTTATCTCATTGATTATTCACATTTTGGTCTGAATTTTGGTTTGAAAAATTGCATTAAGCATGTCCATTAAAAATTAGGAGACTATTTGGAGCTGAGACTTGCTATGGGCCCCTGTAATTTAGTCACATTTCCAGAATCCGCAAAGGGGTTTAAAAAGCAAAAGGTACAATACTTGTGGCCTATAACTAAGTAAATTCTAGGAAGTTTCATTCTAATACTTTATACTGAATTGTTGAAGTTTTGATTTACTAAGTAAACAAAAGACCTGAATATTATGGAATATAAGCTTATAAAATCTAGACATATGACATTTAAGTTAAATTTGATAGTAGTCAAAAAGAAACAGACTAAAACCCAGCATTTGTGTGTGTTAAAGAACAAAAATTCACCTGAGTAAATGTAAAGATCTAATTGGCTTTCTTAGTTATTTATGCACCGGGGCAACATCCCTTCTAGCAAGTAGTGGGGAGCTCTGAGGAATTGCACAAAATGGAAGGCTTATATATAGGAAAGAGGGTGGGGCAAGGAAATTATTAGCAAAAGAAAAGAAAGAATGGTTCCTGGCCAGGTCACCTTCCTTTAGGGAGACAGGCAAGGGGTCTTATTAATGGATTGTCTCATCTTCCTTTTGGGGGTGGAAAGGGCCCTTGTGACAGATTACCTCACTAGCGCTGACCAGAAAACTCTTCAAACAGATTTCTGAGGGAGGTTGAAACTGTCATTAGGTTAGATCTTAAGCTCTGGTTTGGTGATTTGGCCTCAGTGATGCCGTTTTGGGCCTGTGGTTTTCTTTTTAACATGTGTAATGTTTAAAATAATATTATTTACTGCACTCTATATGTCTTAGGAGTGTCCTTGCCTTTTTTCTACAATACTTTGAACTCTTAAGTTCTCCAGTTTTCATGATGTTTCTGGTTCGCTTCCCCTATTTTTTCTTTTTAAAAATAGGATAGCCACCTCCTTCAACTTAGCTCCAGTTTCTTCCTTCTTCTTCTTTTTTTTTTAAATCTATCTGGGAGTTTATTGAATAGCTTGTTGCCAACTAAAATTTAACATGTAGAAAAATGAGTCCTCATGTTTTCCCTTTTTTTCCTCACACTCCCTTTCCTAGTCTCCCTATCTGTGATTGTAGTTAAATGTTTGGAATGCTTTGACAAAGCTCTAGGCCAGAGACAATGAACAAGTTACTCTGGGACTTTAGGAAACTGCAGATCAAGGATAAGTGTTTTTTTTATTACGATTTTATTTATTTATTTGACAGAGACATAGCGAGAGAGGGAACACAAGCAAGAGGAGTGGGAGAGGGAGAAACAGGCTTCCCGCTGAGCAGGGAGCCTCATGTGGGGCTCGATCCCAGGACCCTGGGGCCATGACCTGAGCTGAAGGCTGACGCTTAAGGACTGAGCCACCCAGGCGCCCCAGGAATAAGTGTTACTGGCTTAGAGGCAGACGTTTTTTTGGCTGAAGTGCCACTAGTTGAAAATAAGATAAAGTGCCAACTTTGTAAATGAGATCAGTTCTCTCTATATAATGATAATGCAGATCTCAAAAGCAAATTTCAAGGTAAATTCATAAAGCTGTGGGTTTGAGCACATGAAAAGAAAAGTTATGAAAAGAACCTCTCAAAGACTTAGGAGATGTTTTCAAAAGGCACCAAATATAGTGTTCAAAGATTGAAGCTTTAGCTTTCTCACACACTCTGCGTGGGGGACTGAGAAATAATTGATTAATTTCTGGGCCTCAGATTTCTCTTTAGTGAAATGAGGAGGGTTCATCTAGGTCATCTATAAGGTTCCACTCAAAGCTAAAATTCTATGAGCTGTTAAATAACAAAATTCAACCAAGTGTATTTGATGATCTAGGTAGCTTTATTGAATGATTCATGAATTGGGCAGCCACCATCTAGCAAGTAGAGAGGCAGTCTGAAGACTTTTACAAAGTGGAAAGTTTTTATGGGGGGGTGGCGAGGCAGGGAAGAAAGTTACTAGGAAAAGAAAAAGATTGTTCCAGAGGACACTGTTGCTAAGGGAAAAAGCAAGGGGTCTTATGCAGATTACCTCACCTATCTTTGGAGGATGGAGAGGACCCAGGTGACAGACTCATTGGTGCTGATGGAAAGAAAAATTTCCTGACTGACCAATTAAGGCCGCATTTCTAGGGGAGTTTGAAACTGCAATTGGATTGGGAATTAAGCTCTAGTTTGGGAACTCAGTCTAAGTGACACCATTTTGGACCTGTGGTTGTCTTTTTTTTTTTTTTTTTTTTTAAATCTGGTAGAGCTAATGGTTGAATCCTAAGGAAGGATTTAGATGGAATCTTTAAGATTCTGACATGATGAGCTGATTTATGAGGACACCAACAAAATGAGTGGAAGGAATCACAAATAACACTGAGAAGAAAGCATGAAGTCATTCTTTGTATATCGGATGCATTCAGCAACAAACATAAAACCACTAATGTGGCCTAAGAAATCAGGATATTTAATTATGTCACAATACCCTCAAAGTCCCTAGCTCTTTCCTTCTTTCTGTTCTTCCATTTGCAGTCTGTGGCTTTCTATTCTTGTGCCATCGTCTCATGTTCATAAGTAGCTGCTGTGGCTCTGGCATTAGTAGTCAAAAGCAGGAGGTTCAGGCAGTGAGTTCCTTTTATCAGTGAAAGAAACAATTTTCAGAAGACTTCTCCTTTTGTTTCATTTAGCCAGAACTGATCTTGTGACTCCTTTTAGCTGCAAGGGAGACGAGCAAGGGACTATTTGGCAAAGGAGGAATGGGATAACCATTATAGTCTAAGAACTATTTTAATTCATCCTCCAGGACTGGACTCAAGTTCATTCCAAGTTTGGGGGTTCTGTTATCCAGGAAGAAAATGGGGAATGACTGTTGGATAGACAACAAACAGCATCTTCCATGTTATCCTGATGCAGGATTCCTAAAATGTTTTTCTCCCCATAGTTTAAAGGAAAAACAAAGCTGGGAAAAGAATGCTAATCATTGGCAGAATAGAAAACCTCCTATGATAGTCCAGTCTTACTGTCTTTTATATACCCCTTGTTTTCTTTGCTTATGTTTTCCTTCCACCTGTGCTGAGTCTCAGTTCTGTCATACTTATTACATGAAACAAATAGTTTTGAACATAAATTCCAACTAAGTTGTAAGTTCTTTGAGGTAGGAACTTGACACATAATGGGCACTTGATACATAATAATAATATCTCACTGAATTCATACTATGTGCTAAGCACTTCTGTAAGCATTTCACATTTATTAATATATTCGATTGTGTGAGCAACCCTATGAGATAAGAAATATTGTACTGCAGGGGCATCTGGGTGGCTCAGTTGGTTAAGCATCCTACTCGATTTCAGCTCAGGTCATGATCTCCGGGTCCTGAGATCGAGCCACAGGGCAGGCTCCGTGCTGAATGGGGAGTCTGCTTGAGATTCTCTGTCTCCCTCTCCCCCTCCCACGCCCACTCTCTCTTTCTCGCTCTCTCTCTCAAATAAATAAATCTTTTTTAAAAATTAAAAAAAATACTGTACTGCATTTCATAGATGAGGAGCCTAAGATAAAGAGAGGTAATTAACTTGTCAGTGCATACACCTGGTAAATCTGACTCTAGAATCTGCATTCTTAGCCAGGGTGATTGTGTTCCCTGTCTGTTGATTGAGTTCTTAATAGGACAGTATAGTAGCTTTTCAGTAATCACTTACGAGGGGAGGACAACCTCATTATGTAGTCCATCCATCCTGAATTTCCTGTTCATTTTCTGCCACTAGTTTGTTCTGTAGTTTCTTGAACTCATTTGCTTGTTCTAAGTATAACTAAAGATGGACAGCTTCTCTGTACTGACTGAAAGGAGAAATACACATACCTCATCCTCTAAGAAATCCTCTAGTGATTTGAAAGTTTAAAAGACAATTTCACAAAGACCCAATAAACAAAAGAGGAAAGCATAGAAGGGATTAACAAGCAAAGAAGAGCTCTATTGAATAAATAACGCTACAATAAAAATTCAGAAGCAGGGTGGGTTTGAATCAGTACCATTTCTAGGTTTGTTGAGATCTTTGGTTCTTCCTTTAACTTGCTTCCTGGTTCCTTCATCAGAAGTGGACTTCTAGAGGTCCTGTTCAGGATTTAGACTGTCCTCCTCCCCATCCCAATCAGATTTCTCCTGTCCCCTAGAGAAAGATGGCACTTTCGTACTCTTCTCTTTCTCCATGTTGTATGCATGTGTTTGTGTGCTCATCAGCTGTTGATCAAGCTTTATCTGTTACTTTAAAGTGGGAGCCTAGACCCTCCCTCCCCAGTAGATACGTGACCTTGGTGGCTTTTTGATTATTGTGGCAAGTCTCTTGATGGCTAATAGCAGAGTCCTTTGCTTCTGCTTTTGAAGTCTTATCTCCCTTTACTATCCCAAGGACCCATGTGGGCTTTCAGCTCACCTACCCAAGTAGATGAAGGCCTAAGGTTGATTCTGGAGAGAGATCAGCCTGACCTAGTATCCTGACCTCCTTCCTCTTTCCTGTTCGTTGACTCACTGACAAGGGGGAGGTGGAACTCCAAGTGAACTCTTACACTTTTAGGGGAGGATAAAAACTGTTGGAAGGAAATATAAATGTGCGCATAAAATTAAAAAAAATATATATGCCCTTTTAAAGTTTTTTTAGGGGGGGCATAATTAAATATATGTGTGGTATTTTTCATTTAATAGGCTTTTTTGCCTCCAGCACTTACTCTGTGCCAACCATAGGGACACAGATGAGCAGGAATGAGGATAAGGAGGGAAGAAGGGGCAGCACAGCAAACACAAAAGTGCTTTTGAACTATATATGCCAGAAGTGCTATGGGAATTCACGTGAGTGGAAAGTCAGGAAAGACTTCATAAGGAATTGACATTTAAGGATGGTCATCCAGGATGGTGGGAGTCTGAAGGGTAAAGGAGGAAAACACATCTCATATGGAAAGAACAGCTTATGCAAAGCAAGGAATTGTAAATAGAAAGGTTATGACTTCTGGGAGCAATGAGAATTCAGACTGACCCCAAGCATAGAGTGCATGGCTGGGGGTTGTAATGAATGGGATGGGAAAGATAGGTGAGGGTCAGATCACAGAGGGCTTTGGCTATGCCAAGCTGAGGTATTTGGATCTTGTCATAGGGTAATAGAAAGCCCGTTAGACAGTGATGTGACCAATTCACAAAACCAATTAGGAATATATGTAGATGTATAGCAAGATAAAGAAGGCTTGAGCTAAGACAGTAGTGACCAAATTTAATAGTTTTTGAGCTAGAAGTGACATATAAGTTCAGCTGAATAAAGTAAGGGAGAAATATAAGGTCAATGAGTACTATAAGTTTTCTTTTGCTTTGAGACTACAAAAATGATAATGTTATTAACTAAGAATGAAAATATAGGAGAAGGAGTAGATTTTTTTTTTCATGAGTAGGAGACTGGAAACAACTTACTTCAAACTTGAAGTAACTGCAGGAAAGAAAGGTTTTTTCCAAACCATGTGCCCTGACTTCAAGTGCCCAAAATATGGTTTTTATCAGTGAATAGTTGATAGGTGACATTCAAGTTGATATATTAGTATGAATAGACTTGCTTTATCACTACAGCTTGATCATCATACTTACAAACTGTAGGTAGCAGCTATAATGCAAATAGAAGGGGGTGTTATTTTTTTTAAAAGGCAAAAATAAATAAATGGGACTACATCAAACTAAGAAGCTCCTGCACAGCAGAGGGAATCAACAAAATGAAAAGGCAACCTACTGAATGGGAGAAAATACTTGCAAATCATCTATCTGATAAGGGGTTAATATCCAAAATAGATAAAGAACTCATACAACTGAAAAAAACCAACAATCCAATTAAAAGAGCAGAGGATCCGAATATACATTTTTTCCAAAGAAGACATAGATGGCCAATATAAAAAGATGTTCAGCATCACTAATCATCAGGGAAATGCAAATTGAAACTACAAGATACACCACCTGACACCTGTTAAAATGGCTATTATCAAAAAGACAAAAAATAACAAATGTTAGCAAGGATGTAGAGAAAATGAAATCCTTGTACACTGTGACAGTGTAAATTTGTGCAAGCACTACAGAAAACAGTATGGAGGTTCCTCAAAAAATTAAAAATAGAAATACCATATGATCCAGCAATCCCATCTTCTGGGTATATACCCAAAGGACGTGAAATTATTACCTCAAAGAAATATCTCTACTCCCATGTTCATTTCATCATCATTCACAGTAGCCAAATTATGGAAACAACCTAAGTGTCCATCAAATGGATGAATGGATAAAGAAGACATAGTGTGTGTGCACACACACGTGTGTGTTGCCAGAGTCTTGGGGAGTGGGTGAAATGAGCGAAGGGTGTCAAAAAGTAGAGACTTGGCTGTTATAAAATAAATTAAGTCATGGGGATATAACGTAAAACATGACAATTACAATTAATAATACTGTATTGCATATTTGAAAATTGCTATGGAGTAGATCTTAAAATCCTCATCAGAAGAAAAAAATTTTTTGGTAACTGTATGCTGACAGATTATTAACTTGATTTATTAAGGCAATCATTTTGCAATACTTACAAATACCAAATCATTATGTTGTACACCTGAAACTAGTATAATGTCATATGTCCATTATACCTCAATAATAAAAAAATGAAAAATGAAAGAAAAACACATGAAAAATGAGGGGTAAGAGAGCTGTCCTTTGTCTCCTCGTTCTCAGTTTTTTTGTTTTAAACTGACTTTCTGTCATTAAAAATAATTTAGATTATCACCACTGTATTATATAATAACACTTCTTTTTTTGGCTACCAAATTCAGTTGGTGAGCCCAGCTACATGTATTATTAAACAGATTTTCACAAATGTTAGAAATGCATGGATGGCTTCTTTGCTTATTATAAGTGGAAACAAGTCCCATTATAGGCTAAGACAGTTCTCAGATAACTTGCTGTGGGAGCATGAAACAAACACGTCAAATTAGAAGTATTTCTGCTGGACATCTTGGCTCTGCCATCTGTGACTCGTGGATCCTTGGGCCCAGTACACCTCTAGGCCAAAAAAAAAAAAAAGGCAATTCATTGATTCTCATGAATATGGATTTTATGTAAAAGCATTAATGAGCTCCTGTTGTTACAAGATCTTGTGCATTCTGAGCCATAAATACGCTTACTTTTGCCTCCTTGTTTCTTTATCTTAAATGCACATTTTTTAGAATTGTTCTCCTTTTGTAACATTTAAACCAGTACTAGAATAAGTTTTTAGTTTCTCCAACCAGTTGGTGAGCCAACAAATTTCTGTAGTTTGTTCTTCCCTCTTTTAAGAGTTGTATGATTCTGGAACTGTTCTGGTTTTTAAAAAATCTGTTTGATATTTGCAGAAACAAATTGGAGAAACATGGTGGAAACCTCAGATGGGCTGGAAACATCAGAAAATGAGAGAGAGGTTTCCAGTAAGCATAGCACATCTGAAAAGCCCAGGAAACTTCCATCTGATGCAGCCCCTGTTGGTAAGCAGCCATCATTACTGGCTGCAAGCAGTACTACCTCAGCTGCAAACCCTGGGAGATCAACAGTGAGCGATAAAGAGGAAGTGAAGCCCGATGACCTGGAATGGGCCTCCCAGCAGAGTACAGAGACTGGTTCTTTGGATGGCAGTTGCCGAGATCTCTTAAATTCCTCCATCACCAGCACCACCAGCACTCTTGTCCCTGGCATGCTCGAAGAAGAGGATGATGAAGATGAGGAAGAGGAGGAAGATTATACTCATGAACCCATATCTGTAGAAGTACAGCTCAATAGTAGAATTGAGTCGTGGGTCTCTGAGACCCAGAGAACAATGGAGACTCTTCAGCTTGGAAAAACCCTTAATGGTTCTGAGGAAGACCATGCAGAGCAGAGTGGAGAAGAGGAGGCAGAAGCGCCTGAAGTGCTAGAACCAGGGATAGATGGGGAGGCCTGGACTACTGACCACCAAGCAAGTCAGGAGCAGCAGAAGCCTAGCAGCTGCAGCTCGCTGAACAACGAGCCCTCTGATCTTAGTTATCCGCCCCCAGGTCTGTAACTCAGGAAATGTCCACTGTCTGTCTCCAACTGTGTAAGGGTTGCAGCCATTCTCTTTTATGCTTCATCTCAACGTTTTGCATTGTCCAGTATTTAATATGTATATTTAATTTCTGACAAATATTTTTTGTAGCTGTCTTTTACTTGTTTTACTATAATCTGTAGCTTAGCTTTTAATTAGCATCTAAGTGTCTTTCTAAGAGCTGTGTGGAAATTCAGTTGTTTGAGTTTATTTTGTTATGGAAAATAATGATTAAAATAGAAGAAGACTAGGTTTAAAAAAGAAAATAAATTTAAAATGCCTATTTAGAGTCATTTTGAAAGTTAAAGATCGATAGGAGCACTTAACCAATGTTTCAAGACTATGCCTCCTTCACTCTAATTTGATCAAAAGTTGTTTGGGCTTCTTTAAAAAAGAACTGGAGGTAGATTTGGAAAACTGAAAAAAAGGCTGAGGGTAGCTAAGCCCACAATTGTTTTGTGTTAAAAACTGATGCCACTTTTCTTTGGTCCAAAAATGTTTATTTTAGAAGCCATTGATCATTGTAATCGATTAAAGTTGGGATAGGCTAAAACAGAGCCTCCAAAACTTAGGCTAGCAAAGGAGTCACCACGATGCAGTAGAGCTGGCCGTACTTGTGGAAAGTGATAGATGTTGTCTTTAATAGTGAAAAGTCACCCATGATAGGACCTAACAGGTTCTGTCTCATATTTACTTCTTACTTACCTCAGGAATGCTCTTGTACATATTCGTATTTACATAAAGTTAGGCAAATTGTGGCAGGTGATTAACTGTAACCAATTATATGACTGCAGCACTTAACGTGTAAACTATTCCGAAACAGAGTCTTCTACTGGTGTGTTCTCTTGCATGCTTTTGATTTGGGACCCTCTGGATTTGCTATCTGAACTTGATTAGGTATCCGAACTTGTCCTGAGTGAAAAACCATTTCACCTTTTTAAAAAAATACCTATTTTGTCCCTAGCCTTGAGCACCTGCCACATAACACCAACCGTAGTTACTGATAGGAGGTCAGGGAGAAGAACTTTACACAACTTACAATGTGTATCCTGATAATCAAAAGGCTGGAAAAGGAAGTTTTGAAGAAGCGAGAAAGTTGTTCTAATTGTGCTGAAACTATTAGATGATTTAGAGTACACAGATCTAGGCAGGTATTACTTCTTGATCACTATTTATCCCTGCCCTTCTCTAAGATAATGTATGTACCTGCTTGGGAGAATTTAAACTTACTCAGCTAGAAGTTTTATTTGCTGGTCAATCACCTGGTAGTGACGTCTACAAGTTTATGTAATGTTGGGAGACTTACAGATGACCTGTTTTTCTCTCATCCCTCCAACTCCCCCCCCCCCCCCCCGCCCCACACCGCCCCATCGCCAGCCTCCAGTGGACCACACACATGCACCCTCGGCTCCAGCCTTAAGCTCTCAAGCTCCCACAAGCAGGCACAGAACTGAGGAGGGAGGGGTACTTTCCCTGCTCTGGTTTAATGGCGCAGGGCTTTGCCTCACAGAGGCAGGAGAGAAGAATTGGGCAGGTTTTTTACTGAACTCATTGGGACTACTGTGCTAGTTGTGATGTTTTATAATGCTGGCATTTAATACTGGAGAATGAGATTTCTTGGGTGATGATTTAGTTATTTGTGCATTATGGAAGTTTAGGAGCATTGCTGTATAGAAAATGTCAGTCTATCAACTTTATTAGTGTGCTAAAAGGGGACATTATTATCCTGTCCTGTCTAAACTGTTCTCCAGTATAGACTTCTTAGGCACAACGTATTTAGTCTAGTACTTAAAGGAACACAGCATGTAAGGAATGAAGCCTCTGAAATAGTAATCATGGGTGTATATGTGGCAGACCTTACTGTGTCTACACATTTGGAAGTGTTAATTGGTTTAAGGAAATGATAGAGATTTTGAACTACTGACAATCTTAAAAGTGAGTTTAAAAACTTTTCATACTTTTTATGGTGTAAATTTCCTTTGCTTGGTGTCAGTGATTCAGATAACTCTTGATCTTGAGGTATTGGCTTTTCAAAGGTTTCTTATATTTTATATCTCTTCTGAATGAGAATTGTCATTTTACATTTTTGACATTTGTATCAAAAGAGAAGTTGAGGAAATCTTCAGAACACCAGTAACTTTTAAATTTATTACTATAGACTTCAGAAGTGTTTGATTATATGTTTGATAAATGCTCTTGCACGTGCAGGATCTTCTGCCAGCAAACCCAAGGGACCACAGCCTTTTTTATATGAGACAGGTCACTCTAGAGGACTATCCAAAATTTATTAAAGGAAATGCTACTGTGTCGAAAGTATGCTTAAATAAGTATTAATAATGTCCTTATAATTTGTTTCCTTTAGATAAATTCTGGAATTTGTATATTCTATACAGGAGGAGGTGTGAAAATTGGGAAAGTGGTTTTTTTTTGTTTTTTGTTTTTTGTTTGTAACTGGGAGTGGGTGGCTCTTCGGAGACCTAATGGTAAGAGTAGGGGTTCATTATCACAAGAAATAAAAACCATAGATATTTTTTTCTTAGTGTGTAGAGGTTGTTTTATGGCAATAATTAATATTAGATTTCTATTTCAGTACATAAGTATATGAATTATATAATATGAATTGCACTCCCAGAACTAGATTTCTGCTTTAGTAGGTTTGTTTGCTGTGAAGATCACTTCTCAAAAGACAAATGTTCATACTAGCTTAATTTTTGGTTTAAATATGTTTGTAAATGATGTAATATATTTCTTTTGACTAAACATGGGAAAAATAATGTGTGTGATACATTGAAAAGTTTTTAAAGGCTTTGATTGGAGGTCATTTTTGCAGAGAGGGTATTTTATATGCTTCCAGTATTTGGAAAAGAATTAGTCAAAAGGAATTCACATAGTTTAAATATTGAAAAATTAATATCCAAATAATGTACTTGTCTGATTTCTTAATAAGCTGGGGGGGGATGGGGATTGTAATGTGCAAATGAGTAGTGAACTCTACATTCATTTTTCAACTCTTTAACATAAAACTGTTAAATCTTAACACATTGTTACTTTAATATATGTATAAAGAAGTATTACTGTTTGTAAAGCTGCTGTTTGCTTTAAAAAAAAAAAAAAACCTCTGTCATTTAAGTATTTTCTGTACGTTGTGCCAGCAGGTTAAAATATTAATTTATACCATTTAAAAACATAATCATTTTTTGCTTTTAAAATTTTTCTGTGACATAATTTATTTAAAGACATCTTCCTCCTCCCTTGCCCTTTCCAGCCTTTATACACATCACAGAGTAAGCCAAACTGTCTACCTAATCCAAAATCTGAATCCCAATTAATGATAAAAATTTAAACTTTGTTGGCACAACACACCTTAAAAGTATTTGTGTTATTTTGTAATTTAATTTCTAAGTATACCACATGAATTTATAATTTAATGTCTTAATTGTAATGCTCTAATAAAAAACTAGCAAAATTAGTGAATTATAACATGAAAAGATTTTCATCTTGTTCTTTTGTTGTATGAAGGATAATTGTTATTTCACACTTTAGGAGTAATAACAGCTTTTTTTGCACTTTGTAAATACTAGTGGAGATTCTTCTGTAACTAATAAAATGATTATTGAAATGTAGTCTATCATTTCAGAATAGGTACTTAAGGGATTCATGACCTGCCCAACATGTAGGATAGGGAAAAAAAGAGAAGTCTAGCTCATCGCATTGCTTAGTGCCCTGATGGGTTTGCCAGAGAAGGTTGTAAAATCTGCAGGAGGAAATTACTAGTAAAATTTCCATTTGGAAGGGTTGGTGTAATCTGTGGCACAGGCCAAGGCATCTGCAGAGACCATCCTGGTGTTAGGAGAAAGCCCCTACAGATTTCTTCTCCTTTTTATGCTAGTTATTCTGTGCCAGGCACTGTTCTAAGCCCTTTCAATATTAACTCATTTAATCCTCACTACAGACCTCTGAGGAAGTGCTATTTTTCACTTTTAAGGGATGAAACGGTCATGGAGATGTTTAGTAACTTGCCCAAGATCTCACAGCTGGTAAATGGCAGAACTGGGATTCAGACTTAGTCCCACATCAACGGTCATGCCTGTACTCACTATGCTTTGTTGTGTCTTAGCACAAAATTCTCAGAGTTGCAAACAAAACTGTGTTTCCCTCACCTTCCTCAGGTGTCTTCTGGAATGTGAAGTGTGCCAGGACTGAACTGATTTTCGCAGGGACTGGATTTTATTGAGTCTCACTTAGAGTGGTCCCTTGTCACTATGTCACAGGGGAATGTAGGGAATCTGAGGAGTACGCTCATCTGTTAGAAAATAGGATCACTAATTTTCATAATGAAATGGATTTTTGCTGATCACAAAAAGAAAGGAAAAAAAAAAAGAAAGAAGGGAAGCCTCATCAGTTGTATCAGAATATTCCCCTTTTTTGACCACCATTTGTATCATTCCCAATAGTTCTTTTCCTAACAGCGATCAGTTTTTCTTTAACTGACCAGAAGAGGGTGTGCATGACACCTGAAAAGTCAAAGGCTACCCGGTAAAATTAGTAAGTATTTAAAATGGGGGGAGAAGGGAGAGAAGTATCCTAAGCAGTGGGCCTTGCCATAAAAGGTGCTTAGTTCTAAGGCTAAGCTCAGAACTCCAGAACCATACATTTCATTTTAGAAAGAGAAGAGAACACAGTCAAGACATTTAGCTCATGTGTTAAGCTGTTAGGTCTTTCGACATTTCTAAATTATCTTGGCAATTCAATATTTTAGCTTGGCTTGGGTTCTTATGTTGCATATGTGAAATAAGGTACGTGGCTAATTGTATAATAGGTATCAAGGGCAGCCTTGTGGATTGCAGGGCCAAAGCATGCTCAACTAGAACTTCGCAGTGCAAGGTTTGGAAAAATCAGAGGATGCTTCCATTTTGGACCCAGGCTTGATCCCTGTATTTCTCCTTACCCTACTCCTCCCATTACACTGAGTAATTAGTTGGCAACTCTGTGGCAAGAAGACATTTACTCTTGCAGAAATGGGCTGGATAACTGGCTACAATTCAACTGCTGGTATCCAAGGTTTGGGTCTGGAAGCAGGGTTGGAGCAAGTAAGATACTGAGTTGCATGAAATTTGGAGCTTCTACCTGAGCATCATGTTCTTTGTCCGGTTACTGAGGGACCAAAGACAGGGTGGAATTGTGAGTTGGTGAGCTGTGGGTTGGAGCCTGGAGTGGTATAGGTTTGAGGAGTGAGTGCTTCGTCTCCTTGGCGTTGTCAAGGCTTGGTCGTGGCTTTGGAGGGAAGAGGTTAATAACCACAGCCTTCCTATGGTGGGACTCCGATTTAGGGCAGTGTTGGTTGCAGTCTTATTTACTTGGGTAACAGAGATATGAGTAAAAGTGGTACCTGCTTAGGTGTGCACAGATTCCCTAGGTGGTCTTTGCTTCTCCGTCTCCTCTGTTTACCTGAGTTGGAGCACTTGCATTGTTTTACAAACCCTCAGCTTGAGAATAAGATAATGAATTGATATTTAAGCAGTTATTTTGTTGCCTCTGGTTATAGATGAGAGAAAAGTGTGAAAATTATTGGTTTCTCAATTATAGGAGAAATGTTAGAGGTCATCCTCCCTGTCATTGTTCGTCTGTGCTTTTCCCTTCCTAAAACCAGTGTTGTAAGGCATAGGGTGAGTTTCTGACAAATGCACCTTCATCGTGAAGCCTCAGGGGAATCAGGGACGACCCTATCTGAAATTATAACCTCTTCATCATTTTCTTCCTCAAACCTGCTTTTTTTTTTTTTCCATTTACATTTCAACTTCTATAGATTTTATTCATCTTGTCTCTGTCCCCTACTAAGGTCTGTGTGGGCTGAATCTTTGCATTATTTTCCTGCTTTATCTTCAGTGCCTAGCACAATGCCTGGCACAAAATAGGCACTCGATATATCTTTGTTGAATGAATGAATGAGGAAAGGAAATCAGCATTGGCAATTCAGTCATGCTCAGCAGCATTTACACTCCTACATACTGACTCCTGACTACACCTGTTTTTTTCACATTTGTTCTGAGTTGGGGTTGGAGGAAAAACTAACCTGAATCCCAAATAGAAAAGCCTCACCCTAGACTAGGGGCCTGCTCGAGTTACTCTGTATTTAATGTTCCTTTATTGCTTATAGTTGAAAACCTGGTAAGTTTAATAACTATGATTTCCATATAGAGAGAAGTGACACATACACGAGACATTTCTATGAGATTAACCAGGAAGGGGGCAAAAATGCACAAGCAACTGAGTGTATCTATAATGTTTTATTTTTAAGCTGTGTAATCAGTACATGAGAGTATGGCATATTATTCTTTATACTCTTATATGCTTATAATTTTATAAGAATAACCAAAAGGGGCGGGTGCCTGGGTGGCTCAGTTGGCTGAACGTCCAACTCGTGATTTCAGCTCAGGTCATGATATCAGGGTCCTGAGATTGAGCCCCATGTCAGGCTCCACGCTGGCCGTGGAGATTCTCTCTCTCCCTCTCCCCCCCCCCCTCCCCCCCCCCCCCGCTCTCTTTCCCTCTCTCTCTCAAAAATAAAAATTAAAAATTTTAAAAATATTTTAAAAAAAGAATAACCAAAAGGAATAGGCTAACTAAAACACATCTGTAACTGACTTCCAAACTTGGCACCAAATCTCACTTCAATTCTTGACAAAGAAAATTTAGTGGTAGAAATGGAACTAGAAGTCAGGCTTAAACCCCTATCTTGATTGATGTAGCAAAGAGTTAAGATTTGTTAAGTAGCCAGTAACTACAAATTTTATCTTCTTCCCATGAACTAGAAACTGTCTCCTTTCATCCTTCACCTGGCCTAACCCTCCCCCAGTAATAAGAAATACGTCTCGCACCTGTGCCTCTTCCATCTGCTCTCTAGTTGGAGCAAGGTGCTTTAATCTTCATAGGAAGATTGAAGATTGTGTTGGCAACCCACTTATCTGGTTTCCTTAGCAACCAGAACACAGTGTTTAAAGTGATAGCATCCCTTGCTCAGAATAGAAATTGAGTAAGCCTGATCATGATGCCCTGGTCTGCTCAGGGCTGCTTTACCTCTTCAAAGACTCTTCTTCATCTGGCTATTCATGGTAGCCAACTTTTAAAAGGATAACTACCTGGAATGTAATCAGTAAGAGCTCTAGATCTATATACATACCTGACTTCACCCTTGCCAGTCACAGTGACCCTTATCTCCAATTCCTGGAAATATTGAGCAACCTGTCTCTTTTAATTCAAGAATTTAAGAAAATTTTTTCATGTCCTTGTAACTTTTGCCGCAATTTAGATATGCTGCCCCCAATTTCCATGAAATCTGAGCAGGAATCAAGACAATGAAGTTGCTTAGGCATTTAGGGAAAGCACAAAGCAAAAAAAAAAACAAAAAAAAAAAAAAAAAACTTTTAAAGGAAATTGTTGTTAAAGAACTATGCTTGGCATCTATTATTTTGTCTGCTTAGTATATCCCTTTGGGGAATGGCTCCACACCCACCCTATTCCACCCTCACCAGGGATATAATCTCTAATTGCAACAGAAGCCACAGTTAACTGATCCTGAGACCATTGACTGGTCTGGGAATCTTGAGACAGTAAGTCTACACTAGGCCAATGGGTCTCTTGGGATTTTTGGATTTGGGACTGAGAGTGGCTCAGTGGTTTTGTGTGCTCGGATGTTAAGATTGGAATCTCCGACCCGCTTGGTGGCCATGAAAAAACAGTGTTGAACAGGTTTCCTGACTGTCAGATGTTTTAGAACCTCTAATATCCCAATACATTTTGACTCTCCGTAAGGGGAAAGATTTTTTCTATATCAGGCAGCATTTCCCCAATATTTTGTACCATGGAACATGGAGTTCTCCAAATTTACCTGGCCCCAGAGTACTATCTCTGTGCAAAAACTATGAACATCCTGGGGAACTAGTTTTTCATGTAACATGCATTAAACTCTGTTGCTTAGACTGAAGCTTCCATGAGGTTGAGACACACAAGGGATGTGTGGTCTGCTCTGACTTCGATGTTTTCAACCGGGGGTGATTTTCTCCCCAGGGGATATTTGGCAATGCCTGGAAACATTTTTTTTTTTTTTTTTTTTTTTGTGATAACTGGAGAGAGTGCTACTCTAGTAAGTCAAGACCAGAGATGCTGCTAAGCATCCTACAATGCCCAGGACGGCACCCCCTCCCACCCCACAGCAAAGGAATTATCTGGCCAAAAATATCAATAATGCAGAGGTGGAGAAACTGTACTCACTTGATGTCAGAATGCTGGATTAGGCCCGTATGGGTTCAGGGCCCCAAGTCGGTGGGCATGTACTCACACAGTGCATTCAAATGCTCTTGACCTCTGTTTCTGGCACCTGTTTAGCTATTCTCTAATGTTCCAGAGTAGACTTAGCCAGACTCATCCAGATCTTCGGGATAAAACAGGCCTTTCCCACCCCCCTCACTTCCTGGGGAAGAGGCTAAGGAGAATTCACCCACAGCTTCTGATCACATGCCAGTGCTTCCTCCCACGTAGCCCACTTACTTTCTCCCATCACATGAGGAGGCGTGCGAGGAGCAAAAGGGCAGGGAGGCACCTCTGCGAGAGCTGCTGAGTAAATGGTCCAAGAAAAGCCGGAGTCACGTGCTAGCAGAAGGCCTGGAGAATGAGCTGGGCTGGCCCTGACTGTGCAGTTGGCTCAAGCAAGATGGGTGAAGACTGTGTGTTCTACGACACTGGGAAGTGGACTCCAGCTGCCTGCCCTCGTGAGCAGTATCCGTGAGGCTGACGCACTGAAGCCTCTGCATGTTCCTCTGGCCACGTCTCAGGGAACAGTCGCCCACAACCAGGATCACTGGACAGGGCTTAGAAATATTTGCCTGAGTAGCCTTTGTGTTCCTGGGAAGGAGAATGGAGCACAAAGCCCCTGCCTACAATGGATTCACTCTCTTCCTAAAGACATCATCACATCCTGGTTTGCCTGAGGAGTGAGGGGTTCCCCAGATGTGGGACTTCATTTTAAAAACCCAGACAGTCCCAGGTAATCCGGGGAGAGTTGGTCACCCTACTGTTCAAACACATAAGTAAGTCATGAAATGAGGACCCTTGTTATATTTTATTTGAATTAATTGATCATTGCTGATTATGTGCCCATGGTTGAGTTAGGTACCGTGGCAGAGTTCTGAGAAGTACGTGCAGTCCCCATTCACACATGTTGTATGCTGAGAATGTATAAACTGCTTGGGACTCAGAACATTTTCCCGAAGAAACCATGTTAAGTGCTGATAATACTTCCAAACTAAACCCCAGGAGCCCTCAAAGAGAACTCATGTGGGAGGTGAAATGATAGAAACTGCCCTATACCCATAGGAAACAGTGCTATTGCAAATGTAGTATTTCAGCCACACGGGTTGGACCCTGCTGTTGTGATCTCCCCTTGTTTCTAGGAGGAAGTGTCTACAACTCAGCATGATAGCTATACGGTCACACTTTCCTGGCCCCTCCTACTAACACATGCAAATGAACATATACAGATGCATGCAGGAGAACACACACACACACGCGCGCGCACGTGCATGGTCCATTTCTTACCCATGGTCCTATTCCAGAGGGGAAGTGTGAGATTCAAGGTTTCCTTGGTGTCCATCAGGTGGCCCTTCCCCCTCCTGGGGTGTTCACGTCTCAGGAGAGATAGACACTCCCCTATCTGTGGGCTCCAGATGCTGACGACAGGGATGAGGAAACACAGCAGATGCCTCAGTCTGTGAGAGACACAGCGCTGGTGGCGGCATGGGGGTAAGGACAACATAAGCTGAACCCAAGGCAGAGTTTCTAGGACATACGGTCTTTGGTATGGAGAGAACCAAAGAGATGATTCAGTTCAATCCCCTCTTTTACAGATGAGGAAATAGACCCAGGGAAGTGAAGAGACCTGGCCAAGGTCACTTAGACTTTGGGATTGGAAATTTTCCAATCCCTAGGCTCTTGCCCCCTCCACCCTGTGCCTCAGAAACTAGAAAATCCCCTGGAGTTCTCCCCCACCCCAATTCTACTTTTGAAAAGAAGATTCGATAAGGAAAGCTTTGTTATCTGGACAAAAAAAAAAACAAAAAAAACTGGGCTTGCTGAGTTGGGGTCATGGAACTCCTGAGGCAGAGATCGCCCAACTCTGCAGGCCCCCTGACACCACAGATGCTACAGTTTCTCTGCGCCTGGAATCTTCCTCTAACTGAGCAGAAAACAGCAACAGGGCAGTACCACCGACCACCAACAACTTCTACCATCATCACCATGCTTCCCTCCACCAGCTGGGTAAGGGCTGCCTTGTTCCTGGCCGTCTTCTCGTCTCTGGGGATGTTCTTAAACCCCAAGAGCAAAGAGACCACTCCCTGTGGGGGCATAACGGTGATTGAAGGGGAAATACAAATGCTTTGCTTAAAGATTTCATCCTGGAGCTTCATGCTGCTCTGGCCACGGATGTCGGCAAAGCGCCTAAAACTCTTTCCTAAGCAGTTATATCTGACAAGGCCATGTTGCTTCTTACGAGGTCCCCGGGCTTCCAGAGTGGGTGGATGTGCTCTGGACATCCAACTATGACATCCTGAATCCTGATGTATTGCAGGTGCAGGATTGTACACACCTCATGAAACGTGTCCGCATTGATGATCTCATTTGACCCTGTGGGGGACATGGGGCCGCTATTCCTCTACCCACTTTATGGATGAAGAAACTGAAAATAAATCTGATTATTCTTCAGACTTAGCCAGTGGCAAAGATGAGATTAGAGTCCAGGTCTCCTGGATCCATTATGTTTTCCACCAAAAACATAGCAGTCTTTTTAAAAAACGTCGGATTGTTTTTAAATAGACAATACCTACACATTGTTCAAAATTCAAAAGCTACAAAAGGCATACAGTGAACCTTAAGTCTCCTCCCTGCTTATAAGCTCCCCTGCTTCCCGAAGCAATGTTCTGTAGACACAGCCTTTCAGAGCTAATCTATGCACATACCGACACTTTATGCATGTATATAAAGAGTATAGATGTGTATGTATGCGTGTGTGTACAATAAGTAAGAGATAGCTTTTATTTGCTTAAGTAGATGTATTTTCTGTGTCTGCATGTGGAGTTGCCTTCCAAGGATCCAGTAATGCTCATGGGGTTAGGAGGAGTGCAGTCTATCTTAAAATTAAGCACGTGCTCCCCCAAATCAGGCAGATCTAGGGCAGAACTGGCTCTGATCACATACATGTCACATAACCTCTCTGAGCTCCCATTTTCTCATCTGACAAATGAACGTACTGGTTCCTAACACATACACGAGGTAGTGTCCGTGACATGTTTAGTATATGACACATGTGTTCGATAAATGGTGGCTCTTTCCTATGTGCCCTACTTATGTGCCAGATGCTGTACTGGGTAAAAGAGGAAGGAGGTGAGTGAAACAAGGTGCTTATGACTTAAACCAGGAGAAGGATTCCTTAGCAAACAAATGGCAGTACCTTGGAGTGGGCGGGAAGCAATTTATATAGAGGCTAAGAGCATAGACTCTGGATTCCGATGTTCTGGCTTCAAATCCCGTCTTGAAAGAGTTACTTAACTTGCGCTGAGCTGCCTCATGCATAAAACAGGAGAAATAACGTAGACTTATGAGGATTGAGTG
Source organism: Mirounga leonina (assembly GCF_011800145.1). Lineage (NCBI taxonomy): Eukaryota > Metazoa > Chordata > Mammalia > Carnivora > Phocidae > Mirounga > Mirounga leonina. The sequence continues at coordinate 25,138,928 of NW_023270839.1, read as the reverse complement.
TACTTAAAACAGTGCCTGGCACATGATAGACATTCAGTCAAGACTGATTTTGCTAAGTATAATATTGAATTCTGTATATGAACAAATGCCACAGTAGGAATGCGGAGCCGGTGCCCAGGCAGCTGGGGGAGGGGGTGGAGGGTGAGCATTCCAACAACACGAGCGCCCTGACTGCACCCCTCTTTGGGATGACCACATGCCCGGCTCAGTCGTTGGCATTTCACCTGCACCGTCGCGGAGTGCTCACGGCCTCCCTGTGAGGGGGGTATCACTCCCTTTGCCCCGAAAGAAACCAAGCCTTAGAGGACTTTTCCCAAGGCAGAGGCAGGAATGGTAACTTCCTTCTCATTCTCCTCTTACCGTCTGACTCCCCAGAGAGTGGGCTTCCCAGGCCTCATTCACTCCTTGCTCTTCAGCCTGCACTGAGCCCCGCTGTGTCCGAGCCACTGGGCTAGGCCCGGGAAAGAGCAGCAAGATGGCAGCCCCAGCCCCCCGGAGCCTCCATTGCTGTGAGGAGACAGACGGCCAAGCCTAATGTGTATCCCCAGATTCACTCACAGTCGTGATAGTGGAAAGAAGGGGAGCATGCCCACCCCAGGCCCAACCTGGTTTGGGAGGATTTGGGGCTTCATCTCTGCTTGCTCTTGCCTCCCCAACATCTAAGTTTTGGCCAGGGTGGCGGGTGGAGGGAAGGGAGGGAGAGACCAGAAGCAGAGGGGGGAGTAATTGGGCACATTATTGAAGGATGGGGGGGACAGTTCCTTTGGCCATCATGGGACGGTCCCCTCGCAGGGCCTTTCACCGCCACCACTGTAATGAGCACTGGCCGAGGCTGTACCTCTCACACCCAGGCGGCCACGTGGGTGTTGGATTGACAAAATGCCCGAGTACAGCTTCTGCGGCTGTCCCCATCACTGTTGTTGATATCATCCTTTATATCGTTGATATGGCACCTTCTAGCTTACCCAGCACCTCTACTTACACCCGCCATTTCCTTTTAGTTCACAGTAGATTACAATGCGTATGTGCAGTTGGGAGCGTGTGGGGGTAGGGAGGTTGAGAATTGTTCTTCCCTACTGCTCCTCCTCACCCGACCTCCATTTTCTACCTTCTGCAGGAAACGGGGTAGTTATGATTAGCCTTGTTTTATAGATAAGGAAACGGAGGCTGTGAGCATTCAAGCAACTGGCCCAGGGTCACAGAGCTCATATGCGGCTGAGCCAGGAGTTTGGTTTGTAGGGTTCTCCAACTAACTAACGTGGCTGTGAGGCCACACGTTGATCCCTTGTGAGAACCGGCATGGGTTCTGCCCTGCACCCGAAAGCTCTATGTCCTTTACCAGGTAGAACTAGCCTCTGTCCCAGAGCCCAGTAGGCCTGAGGAGATCATTCTCATTGGCAAGTCTAGATTTTCTCCTTAACTATGTTCTGGGGGCCCTCCACCCACCCCACCTTTGATTCCTGTTCTGAACTGAATTGTGTTCCTATGTTCCCTAACCCTCAATGTGACTGTATTTGGAGATGGGGCCTTTAAGGAGGTAGTGAAGCTTTAATGAGGCCAGAAGGATGGGGCCCTATTCTAATAGGATTGTCATCCTTTTAAGAAGAGGAGGGGACACCAGCACATCTTCTCTCTCCACACAAGCAAAAAAGAAAGGCTGCGTGAGGACAGCTGAGAAGGCAGCCATCTGCAAGGCAGGAAGATAGGTCTCCCCAGAAACCAACACTGTCAGCACCTTGATCTTGGACTTCTAGCATCCAAAACTGTGAGAAGATAAAAGTCTGTTGTTTAAAACAGGCCACCCAGTTTGTGGAATTTTGTTATGGCCGCCCAAGTAAAGGACAACAGCTCTCGTGACCTACATCTCTACCCTCCACCTCCACCTTCAGGCTTTGAGTCTGGGCATTTACCCAAGCAGTTCTCTCCAGCACTCTCCCCATTGCCATGGAACTCTTTCTCTCTTCCTTCTCAGCTTCTCTGCTCAAATCCTCCCCTTTCAAGTTAGCTTGACTCACTTAGCTACCCTCTGTTATTCTGTTCCTCATTGCTTTTCTCTGGCCCATGAGATAAGAGAATAGTTCTCTTTATAAGAGAAGAGGTGTCTTGGGGCGCCTGCGTGGCTCAGTCGATTAAGCATCTGCCTTTGGCTCAGGTCATGAACCTGGAGTCCTGGGATCGAGCCCCGCGTCAGACTCCCTGATCGGTGGGGAGCCTGCTTCTCCTCGTGCTCTCTCTCTCTCAAATAAATCTTTTTTAAAAAGAGAGAGAAGAGGTGTCTTTACTTCTCTGATTCTCTTACAGTTGCCCTTGAGTTATTCAATGTTGGTGGAGCCAAGTGCACATGTGTAGAAGCTGCTGGTTTGGACTCTCGGCTCCATCATCTTCTGGCAGGGGCCTTGATTAAGCCACAGGATTGTTGGAGAGTCAATGAGCATTGCTGTTGTAGGTGATGGTGGTGGTGAAGGTGTTGTTTAAGCAGGCTGCTCGGAGCAGTGCCCTCACTGAGTTGCATCTTGACATCAGGCCGTCGTTGAAGAGCATTATGAAAAACAACCCTACTATCAAACCCACCATGCTCTTAAAGAGTTGGTGTTCACAAAAGTATGGTGTTTCGTTTTGCAAAATTTCAAAGATTTTTTTAGTTTTTTTTTTTAGAGAGAGAACAACACCATAAGCAGATTACCCTACACCCATTTTACAGATAAGGCAATTGAATAGGGTTAATTGTCCAAAGTCATAGATAGTAGTGGCAAAGTTAGAAATGAAACTCAGGTCTAGGATTCAAAGTTTTTGTGTTAGCTCTTTCATTTGCTTGTCTTTCTTAACTATCTCACCTCTCTATGGCAAAAAGTAGGATTACAAAATTGATGTGCAACTGGGGTGTGGGGGGGGGGGGCGGCGCTTGTGAATTACCTGTCATTACAGCTACTCTTCACTGCTTCAAGCCACTGTAATTATTTAGGTAACTCAGCCAAGAGCAGGTTTTTTTCTGCGTAAGTGCCAACAGAGACCTGGCCCAAGATGGCTGATTGCGTGCCAACTCTAAGAGAAGACGCAGCAAAGCTCCGGGCCAAGAAAGGTAGCCTTTGACCTTCCGCCACTGACCTTGCTGGGGATCCGTGGGCTGCCGCTGCCAGGCCAGAACACCACGTGGCCTTTCTCTTTGGGGGAAGACGCAGCAGCGTCTGTACTGCGCCCGAGCCGGCTAGGGTCTGGCGGAAAGAAATCTGCTCACCTCCGATCTCTTGTCCCGTTCTCTCCCCCACTCCCAAACAAAGGCAGATTCTTTATTGCATGGGACATGTTTGCCTGTGTCCCCTGCAGGGCCACCGGTTCCAGTAATCTGTACTGGCTCCACCCCCCTCCCCCCGCCCCCCCCCTTGGCCCTAGCCAGAGGACACAGCTATTGACATAAACACCCGCCGCCGTCCCAGCTAGCAGGCAAGCACGTTTCTTTTTTCATCTGAATTCCCAGCATCTTGGGGAATGAACTTGGCCATTCCTATCGACCAGACCCCCTGAGGAGGGAGGAGAGCCTGCAGGCTCCTCCTGTAACCTTCCTTTGACTTGGACTCAGAACACAAAGGTGAACTTGAGTGCTGCGGGGACACAGCTTCCCTTCATGCTGCCCCCAAGCCCCGGGGCTGCGTCCTCTCCAGCACTGAGGCCCTTTTGTCCCGGCGGGGCACCCACAGCCTGACTGCCCACTCTGTTAAAGCGCGGTCTCGGCTCCCTCTCCCCCTCCCCCGGGAGTCGCTGTGCCTGGAGAAGAGCTTTGGAGTTTCGCGAATGCACACTGGCCCTTTTCTTCTCCCAGCGCCTGCAGCTTTGATGCTGCGCGCCTGGCAGACTGGCCTCCGCTGTCTTTTCCAGGGAGGCCGTGCGAAAGCGCAGACGGGGCGCTCCGGCGGCCTCCGGGCTGCCGGGAGGGGGCGAGGCGCGCAGCCCCGGGCGGCTGCTCCCGGGGCTCGGCTCCGAGGGGGCGCTGCGCCGGCCGGGGAGGATCCCGCCCGTGCCGCCGTTCATCCAGAGAACTGATCACCCAGCTCTCATTGCAGACCTTGAAAACTGGCATCTTCTTTGATCCAGCCATGCTACTTACAGGAACTCATTGTGTATTTGCGGATACCCAAAATTTTCCACGCTAATCTTATTATAAAAAATTTCAAACATGCAGAAAAGTTGAAGGAATGGTACAGTGGATACTCATATGCTCATTATCTGGAGCCTGCAATTAGCATTTTGTATGGGAGGATTTAGCTACAAGAACTATCACCGCCCGGTAGTGTGTGTGTGTGTGTGTGTGTGTGTGTGTGTGTAGACAGAACCTAAATGCCTCCACCCACTGTTTGTTAAATTATGGAACATTTGCACAATGGTGCTACATAGCAATTAAAATGACATGGTACATTTAGGGGCATGGAAAAATGTTGGGTCTTTTGTTTAATGAAAAAAAGGTAGAAAACTGTATGAACAATAACGTGTTATTTTTCGTTTGGAAAAAAGTCTGCCTAGGGAAAAAAGACAAGGAGGTTATATATTAAAATGTTAACAGGACTGTGTCTAAATTCGGGTATGAGTGAATTTGATTTTTATCTCTGGCTTCTTTTTATTTCTTTCAATGAAGTACATCTACGTAAAATGAAAAAAGGAATTTAAGAGATGCATGGTCAGCTCAAAGAGGCCAATAGGACCCCCTGGGATTATTCCAGCACCCTTTATCCTGACAAAAGTCATGGGGCTGTCCTAGGTCCTCTGCAAACATTGCTGCATAACCCATCCTGGCCAGTTAGAACTCCACCAGCTCCCCCCAGTTTCCTAAATATGAGCACCATGCCCTCCTTTCCTTCTCTGTCCCTGCTGTCCTGCAGCAAACTGGATTCTTCCCTCTCATCCCTGACTTTTGGGCCTGGGAGTTTCCCTAGCCACCAAAGAGTTAGGGTCCTATCATGCTATTCACTACCCCTCCCCAACCTGCCTCCCAGAAGTAAAAGTCCCCGGGGAGGGGGGTGTAATTCCGAAGGCCAGGGCTTAACCCAGAGGCTCCATGCTGCCCATGGGCCCCAAGTTCTTTCTCTGTGAGACACCCGGCCCCAGTTAGACTCTCAGGGGAGCCACTGTGTTAGTGTGGGTTCTTCAGGAACCTTGAGGACCAGCTGGATCATATTTCCATCACCCTACAAGCAGTGACACTGTATACTACAGTAATAAGAGCTCCCTGTATACATACTTTTACTTCCCAAAGTAAATCCACATGTTCTCTTACAGTGGTTCCCAGAGCAGTATCAAAAAAATCATTTGGAGAGGGACATAGGGCTGCCAACTTCTATTTTGCCATGTAAAACCACTTAAAAAACTACTTCATAACAAAAAAGACATTTTACCACCCACAAAAAATAAGAAGGACAATCTCGAAATTTAAAAAACAACAGTATTTAGGGCGCCTGGGTGGCTCAGATGGTTGGGTGTCTGCCTTCGGCTCAGGTCACGATCCCAGGGTCCTGGGATCGAGTCCCACATCGGGCTCCCTGCTCCTTGGGAGCCTGCTTCTCCCTCTGCCTCTCTCTCTCTCTCTGTCTCTCATGAATAAATAAATAAAATCTTTAAAAAAAATAAAAAAAAATAATAAAAAATAAAAAACAACAGTATTTACATTTAACTCTCAAATCTTACTGGGTGGTCCACGTCTCCCATTACATATTTATAAAATTATTTTTATTTCTATATAACCTGGAAAATGCCTTTTCACAGACAAACCCTGGTTTGGGAACCATTTCTCCATTGGCTGTGATTCTTATAATCTGGTAGGTGAGGAAACTAAGTTGCAGAGACCATCAGCTAAGTAGGTTGAATTAGGATTCAGATTCGAGTCTACCTATTCCAGAACCCTTGTTCCGGGTTGCATCTGCATCACCAGGTTGCGCTGGTGGGTTTTGCAGGAAATGGTAGACAGAAAATAGGCCCGGTTTGCTTTTTAAAGTCTCGGCTAGACTTGGGTCACCAGAGTAAATCCCGGCGGATCAAATTTTATCTTTCATCCAGAAATCACTGAGCTCATCAGATATATTAGCCATGCAGAGCAGTACCACCCTCGTTTCATGATTTGCTCTACCAGCAATTTATAGCTGGCATCAAAGGGAGGATCACATATTAGAACTCGGGTCTGCCCTTATACATCTACTGACTGTTGCCAGAAATTCCTCCAGTTTGATTGCCTCCACCGATGGGTTTGAAAAAAATCGTTAAACACTTGGGAATAAGGTACAAAGGTGGACAGTTTATCCTTTCAGTATTATACCGAAGCATTCAGTAACAGGCTTATTGGGGAATTATTTAATTATCTGGAGGAATGTGGCTGTGTCTGACTTGGCTTTTTACTATTAATTAAGGGCTCAGACTCTGAAGTTACATGTTAACTTGTAGACCTTGTCTAGAATAGAGGCATATAATTTTTGTCCAGTAGAAAAGATAACCCCAAAGGTTATGGTTTTATTGCCTTGTAGAACATTAACCAATTTTGTCTCCAATTTGGCAAACTTACATCATAACACCTTTCCTGGTGGGCTGTACAAAAATCCCTGTTCTTCTAATCCACATTTGAACCAAACTTACCACACTGCTGGTTTGGTCCGTCTTTCATGAGCTGATAAAATCTATTTAAAGGCAGTCAGCACCAACACCACTTTAAAATGTTATCAATCATTTGCCTCAGTGTGAATGAAGAATCTGAGAACAGATTTTGAGAAGTTGAAAGATGTAGTACTTAGGATCTGAGGAAGATGAGGGAGAGGGTGTATCGGGGGAGGGGAAATTAGCCAAACTTCTCAGGACAGTTGTATCAGAATACTTCCATTTTCTCACATATTTCCTTTGTCTTCAAACAGTGACCAGTAGCATGGCTTGCTAGAAATAGGATTTTCAAGGAATAATGGTGGGGGAAGGGGTTGAAAAGCTAGTTGGGGCTAGCCATGGTAAAGGATTCGAATTTTATCCTGTAAATCATAGGAGTCATTAAAGATTTTAATCCAGGAACTGATACGATCATATGTTTGAATTAGAAAGAAAGATAATCCTGACAAGAGTGTATTGGAGTGTGTGAAGGGAGAGTCTCAGTGAGAGGTGACCAGGGTGTGACCTCTTTGTGGACACATGTGAATGGAAAGTTGAGTATAAAGTCAAAAGGCAATTCAAAGGTAGGATGGACAGACTTGATGAGTGGTCAGATATGGGCTGTGAAGGGAAGGAGGCATCTGAGATGACAGCTGGATGGACGGAAAGATGGTGATGGTGACCAAGGGAGCAGTCTGTTATTGACCTGTTGAGTTTGAAGATCAACTAAAATTTTACTCTGGAACTTATAAGCTTGAACTAGAAAGAAAATTTGAGGTTCAGTATTGGTTATGAATAGAAGCCATGGACCTATGTATGATTGTTGAAGAAAATATCATTGGAGAACGTCTTTACTACTTCACTGGCTGGGGAATGGTGGTGTGGCTCTGCAGAAGGCATGACACAGAATACGTACTCCCTGTTCCCATTTTACTTTGTAAAAACGAAGGCTCAGAACCACAAAGCAGATTTCTTAAGTGTATGCTTCAGAAATGGAAGATTAGACTGGAAAGCCCTCCTAGAGTTAATCCTGCACTTCTGATGAGCACAAATGAAGATATCATTTCTCTGGGGGACTAGAATTAGATGGGGCAAAACTTTTTTCTCATTTATTTCCTTATTTATTGAGGTGGCTGTTGTTTTTTTTAATCTCATGGTGCAAAATGCGTCTTTCCCCCAACTCATCGTAAAGGTGTCTGTTTTAGTACTGTTGGTTGTGTTGCTGCCATAAAGGAATTTACCGCGAATTTAGCTGCTTGAACAACACAAATTTGTTCTTCTCACTTCCCTTAGATAATTCCATCCTCTGGCTGCCGAAGCTTCCATCTGCCCCACATGCAAAATACATTCACCTCCATCCAGGTTCCCCAAAGTCTCAACCTAGGATAGCATCAACTCAAAGTCCCAAATCTCATCGGCTCACAAGTCCCAAGTTTTATCATCTAAATCAGGTATGGGGGAAGCTCTGGGAATGATCCACTCTGGGGCACGATTTCTTTGCATTTGTGGACCCGTGACACTAAAAACACAAATTATCTTCTCTCAAAATATAATGGTCGGACAGACTTAGGTTAGCAGTCACAGGCATTCCTGTTCAAAAAGGGAGAAAACTGAAAGCGAAAAAGAGTTATTGGTCTTAAGTCATTTCTAAATCCAGCTGAGAAAATTCCGTTAGGTGTCAAGGTGTGGGAATAACCCTTTGTGGCCGTGGCTCCGGCCCCTGGGCTCATGGCTGTCTTCTGAATCATCCTTCCTTTTTCATGAGGGGTAGCATGGATTTGCAGCAGAGCAGTTTTTATAAGCCTGTTTCCTGTGGATAGAATTTTGCCAGTTTGACAGCCTTCTTTCATTTTGGATTTTGTCCACTTCAGTTCAAGCTGGCAGGGTTCTGCTGGTGTGACATTCTCAAGAAACCTCTGGGTCTCCCCGGTGTGTCATGGGGATTTACTCCATTAGACAGAGGCTTATTCATAGACCTTTCCAGGATAATCTCATCTCTGTTTTTGGCTTTTGTTGATATGGCTGGGAGAACACACCTTAAGCTCTTAGTTTGGGGATATTTATGAGGCACACTCTTAATCTAAGAGCCTTTTGTGTGACTTTATACTCTGACCAGAATCTTCTGAGGTGTCATACCTTTGGCTTTTTCTGTAGAGCACACATTTCTGACAGTGACTTTTGTGAATATTAGAACCTTTTGATATCCAGATAGTCTGAGGGTTTTCAAAACTACCAAATCCTGGCGGCGGGGGACGGGGGTGGTTAACATTTCTTCCTTCAATTTATTACTTTCCTCTCTCATTTTACTAAGAGCAACAAGAAGAAACTAGACCTCACTTTTAATACTTAGCTTGGAAATCTCCGCTAAGTGTTCAATTTTATTATTATTATTTTATTTTATTTTATTTTATTTTACAAATTCTGCTTTTCACACGACTGCGGGACACAATTCCACTGAGTTTTCTGTCACTGTTTAACAAGGATTATCTTCCCTCCCATTTCCAGTTTCCAATAACATGTTTTTCAGTTTGTTCTGTGACCTCCTCCCTAGGACCTTTAATGTCCATATTTCTGCTAAGAGTGCTCTCAGAGAGAACTAATGATGTAATGTATGGGGATTAACATAATAATAATAATAAAAAAAAAAGAGTGCTCTCAGAGAAATTTAAGCGTTTTTGATCAGGATTTGTCCAGCCCCTCCCCATTGCCCAGTCTCTAAGCCCCTCTACATTCTGTACTAGTAACTCCCTACCCTTGGTGTCAAAATCCATATTAGTTTTCTTTTTTTTTTAAAGATTTTTATTTATTTATTTGACAGAGAGAGACACAGCGAGAGAGGGAACACAAGTAGGGGGAGTGGGAGAGGGAGAAGCAGGCCTCCCGCTGAGCAGGGAGCCTGATGCGGGGCTCGATCCTAGGACCCTGGGATCATGACCTGAGCCAAAGGCAGACGCTTAACGACTGAGCCACCCAGGCACCCCCCATATTAGTTTTCTATTGCTGCCATAACAGATTACCACCAACTTAGCTCACATGATAGACAGTAGAAATTTATTACCCTACTTTTCTGTATGTTAGAGTAGAAGTCTCACATGGCTCTCACCAGGCTAAAATAAAAGTGTTGGCAGGACTGCATTCTTCTCTGGAGGCTTTAGGGAAGCATCTCTCTCTTTCTGTCTCTCTCTCTCTCTCTCCTCCTCCTCCTCCTCCTCCCTCCCTCCCTTTCTTCCTTCCTTCCTCCCTGAGCTCTTAACCTATAATCCACAGAAGGAGTCAGTGGAACTTCTGATATGTAGTCAGTCAGAAGCACAGATGAGAACCCGGGCTTGTTATTGGCATCAGGAGTGGAGGGAAATCATAACCTGTGGGATCCGATGCTATCTCCGGACAGTGTCAGAACTGAGTTGAATTGTAAGACACCCAGCTGGTGTTGCCAAGAATTGCTTGGTGGTGTGGGTGAAACTCCCCGCTCCTCATACCAACGTTGGAAGTTGGTGATCAGAACCAGCTTTTACATTTGCAGAGTTTCTTTTGCCATGTTCACAGTATTAGGTCATGGATATCTTTGAGAGCCTTCAGTTCTGCCTACCATCATGTCAGCAAGCAGATTTGAGCCCAGGTTGGGCTTACTACATTTGGACTTTTCCTAGCAGACTTCGTGGTATCCTCTCATAACTGTCCAGAAGCCCTGCTCATCTTGTACCTCTGTTCTTGCCACTTTTGTTGTATCAGATGGTAATGCTTTGGGCTGTTAAGTAACAGGTAACATTTAACTAAGAGCTGCTTGAGCTGCTTAAACCAGTAAATGTTTATTTTTCTCACCTAACAACATATCTAGAGATGGTCGCTGGTCTTGTTTCAGTGATTCAATGATGTCAAGGCCATTGGCTTGATAATTTGGTTGGCCCTTCCCTTATAGTTGCAATATGTCTGCCACAGCTTCAGATATCACATCCACCTTCAAGACAGAAAGACATGGTGGGGCGCCTGGGTGGCTCAGTCCGTTGCGCGTCTGCCTCTTGATTTCAGCTCAGGTCATGATCTCAGGGTCCTGGGATCGAGCCCCACGTTGGCTCCCTGCTCAGCGCGGAGTCTCCTTGAGATGATCCTCTCCCTCTGCCCCATCTCCCTCCCCACCCCCTTGCTCTCTCTCTCTCAAAAAAAAAAGGAAGACATAGGAAAAGGAAGGGTAGACTCCAGTTTTGTCTGTCCCTTTTTGTTTGTTTGCTTGTTTGTTGTTGTTGTTGTCGGCCCCTTTTATCAGGAAGGCAGATATGTTCCCAGAAGACCACCGAGACTTTCATTATATCTCATAGACCAGAGCTGTGTCATATGCCCCCACCCCCTGCAGGTGCAAGGAAGCCTGAGAAAGTGAGTATTTAGCTTTTCCTGGTAGAGGCAGGCAAAAGAAAAGAGGATTGGAAATGAAGTTTGGATTAGCCACCTCACAGTGCCAGAATTTCAATCTGTCCAGGACCCTGTCTTTGCCTTTTTCTCTTGCCAGTCCACAATTAGAGTTAGGATCATGTTCCTGAGTCAGAAACCTCCTGATGACTGTGCTCTGACCAGCTGTCCAACAACCCACTCACTTCTTGTAAGATATCTCTGACCCCAATGAACCACTTAGACTGCCATGTGCAGTGGCCTGGATGCACTGCTTGTCGCCCCGCAGGCCCTGGAAGCACCTGACCACCTTTCAGAGGCCTCAAGACTCCAGCCATCCCACTGGCTATGCAGAGGCAAACTTCTATTCTGACAGCACCTGTTTTTTATGTGGGTCATTTTTAGGCTCTGTGTGTGTGTGTGTGTGTGTGAGTGAGTGCATGTCCAGGTGCAGAAATAAAAGGGGAAAACAGGCCACATTGACCAAGGACATTATCTTATGCTAGCTTTAAATTCGATCGGGGTAGAGGGTCTTCTGAGCATGGAACTCTGACAGAGATACTATTGTCTATCCATTCTCCCCTCCTTCCTTAGTAACAGACTATGACTTTATGTGTAGCAGCCAAGTACCAGACAAAAGACTTCATTCTCAGATGAGGATTTCAGTTTCTCTTACAGCGAGGTGCAGCCACGTGACTAAGTTCTAGCTAATGTGACATAAGTGGAAACATTGTATTGGGCTTTCAGGATGTTTCTCTACAGTGAGTGGGCATGTCCTTCTTTGTCCTCTCATCCATTTTGCTATCTGAAGTGCAGATGAAATGGCTAGAGCACTGTCAGCTGTTTTGGACCATGAGGAAGAGAGATAGATATACAGTTGACCTTTGAACAACATGGGTTTGAACTGCATGCGTCCACTTATAATAGGCAGATTTTTTTCAATAAATATAGTACATTACTATAAATCAATTTTCTCTTCCTTATGATTTTCTTAACAATGTTTCCTATTTTTCTAGCTTACTTTTTAAAATTTTTTTTATTTAAATTCAATTAGCCCACATAGTCTCTAGCTTATTTTATTGTAAGACTACAGTATATAATACATATAACATACAAAATATATATTAATCGAGTGTTTATGTTATCAGTAAGGCTTCCAGTCAACAGTGGGCTACTAGTAGTTAAGTTTTGGGGGAGTCAAAGGTTACACACAGATTTTTGACTGCACGGGGAGGTCAGCACCCCTACCCCGTGTTTTGTTCAAGGGTTAACTGTACTTTAAGGGTGGCCAAGAGCTGACACTCCCTGGACTCCCAATCTCCAGGGAGATACATTTTTTGTTTAAGTCACTGTTCTTTTGGATTTGTGTATGTTTGCATCTAAACCTGACCCTGAATAACTCACCTACTTCTCATTGGCATGGTGTCTAACGCTTTACATAGCACTTCCAGGTACATTATCTCATCTCATCAGACCTGTTTCTAGCAGGTCCTGGGTTCAAAGAGAGCCAGTGAGGGCCAATAGCAACCATCAGAGAGCTGTTTACCTGCCAAGGCTGAAGACCATAGGGAAACTGAAAGCATTTTGTTGAGGGGGCGAAAGGAAGATGTTGCTTTTGGAGTTAATGACCACTTTAGGAGGAACGGACCTGCCTCCATCTTCGTGCAGCGAGGCCCTGACTGGGACCCAAACCTTCCTCTCACCGTTTCACTACCCATTTTTAAACCGGTATTTTGGTCCGTGGTAAGAACTTTATATAAATATGGTCTTGTGGATTGTTTTTTCCCCCTGAAACAGAGCTTCAGTAATGGTTTCATTACTCACTGATGAGTTGTTGAACGCAGCCTCAGTGCAAGCTTTTGAGGAGTAGGTCTGCTTTGTGACAGAAATGGTATTGGTGGCTGGAGTAAGAGTCCTTGTGCTAGATGGTACTCTGATGCCCCCTGCTCTACTTGGTTCCAGAGTGGCAACTGGCCTGTCGTCCCCCAGAGTTGTTTCTGTCTTGTTCTGTCTCCACCTCCCTGCACTCTCTGACCCACTGTCCCTCCACCCCGAATCTCACATAGGGCTATCTTCCAAAGCTGGCCAGGCATTTTTGCCCAGGACCCCTTCTCTCCCGCTCCTCTACGAAGTCCTAGCAAGACCTAGCTAATTCTATCATGGCCCAGCATGACCCAGCTCTTCCTTGAACCTGCCTGTTCCATTCCAAGAAGCCCAGCCAGGGCAAGATGTCCCTTAAGAAGCAGGCATGTGGACTCACAGCAGGCATCCTTGGGGGGGAGGGGGGGTGACTCTGAGCAAAGGAGGGCATACGTCATGGTCTAAGCAGAGCCCTGTTTTCCAAGGGCAGTGATGAGAGGGGTTAATGGTACTCTGATGATTTAATGACAGTAATGGGTTTTCTTATCTATTATTCATATTTTTACTCCTGGCAATTCTGTGAGGTATTTAGGGTGAATGTTATAGATACGATCTCCAAGGAGAAGGGAGCAAAAACTAACATTTAGTGAGAGCCAAGCGTGAGTGAGTTTTTGGTCCACACTGGCCAGTATCACAGCAGGTAAGGGCATGTGTTTGAAGTGAGTCAGCACTTGGTTGCACACTACACCTGCTGTGTAGACTCACTGGCTGTGAGGCTTAGACAAGCCGGTAACCCGGAGTGGCTGACTGTAAGCTCAGCGCCTTGACTGCCTGCCTCTTCAACACAGTGAAGATGAGGGGCTTTGGATCTACCTAGACGGGAACTCTGGTGCCCTGGGAGGCCGCCCCCTACAGTGGCCACCAGAACAGGCTTCGCAGGCAGGCAGAGCTGCTGGAACGATCCTGGCATCACTGTTGAACAGCCAGGGAACCTTGGCCAAGTCGATAAACTCAATCTGAGTCTTGTTTCCGCATCCTTAAGGCCCAGCCTCCAGGAGTTGTTATAATGATTGAATGAGGAGGCAGGTAAATCGTCTTTTGTTCCACAAAGAGTAGGGCTTATTTTAATTATCTTTATCACTGCTAATTGAAGAGGATATTCTAATGTTCTGGGGAAAAGGAAACCATCCACCTTGCCCAGCCACTTACCTGGAATGGAGACGCACTCAATGAATGAGCTGCTCTTGGGCTGTTGGGGCAGCTTTTGAGCCACCATCTTTGGGTTGAGAACTACCCAGCTGTGCTGGCTGGCCTCTGAGGCTGTTGCCTGCTCCCAAGTTGCAGATCTGGTCCCTTTCACCCTTATAATAGACCCTGGCAGAGCTGCCTAGGACAGCGGAGGTCTCCAGGGTCCCCAGGGACCCCACCTAGTCCCACCTGATCCACTCTGCCCCTCAGCCCTCCTAGGACTCAGTCCTCCTGAGGAATGTGGACTGCTCTGAGCCCCCAGAGTCTGGCCAGCACAGTGCCTACCCGGCTGAGCCAGTTGCCCTGGGCACCCCGTCCTCCAGTCATGAAGACCTCAGCAAGGACTCACATTAACCAGCTGGGCTCCTGTGGTTCCTTCTTTCTCCAGGCCCACACAATTGTTAGGAAATTGATTCTTTGAATGGTGTTGGCTTTCTCAGCTTCTCCTGCTCTTTGCTCCGTTTTCAATTGCCTGCAGTGGTGTAGACTCCGTACCACAGGGGATCGGTGTACCAGCTTCAGGGTCAAGCGGCCCTGGTTCACATGGCCTTTCTTTGCACTGATTGGCACGTACTCAGTGAGGCAGGCGCTGTATGGCACGTGATGCCAAGTGCTTTACAGAGATTAGTATTAGCTCACGGACTCTCATAACACGTCCATTAGACAGCTGCTTTTAACAGATGAGGGCATTCAGGCACAGAGAGGTAAAGTAACTTTCTCAAAGCAGCATAGCATGGGGTCTGTGGCAGCAAGGAAGGGAGCCCTGGGAGGGGAGAAGTGGGGAGGGGAAGAAAGAAAAAGAGGAAGGCTACTTCACACCTTGCCCAGAGCTTGGCTCCCCAGCTCCCCAGGGGGTGTGGGGGGTCTAACTGACTTAGCCACTCTCTCAGTTCTGCCAGAAGGTGTGGGGGTGGGGAGAAGAGGTCAGCAGGATTGAAGGGAAGGTTTATGAAGAGACAAAAAGGCCTTCCACGGAAAAACACATCCTAACGGTTTTGGCAGACAGCATGTGAAAAGGTGCATTCTTCCTCTGGGGGAGCAGGAAGCCAGCCAGGATGCCTTTCGGTGGGTCATAAGCAACCATTTAATTCAGAACCTGTGTTTAGATCCCAAGGGAGCTCAGGCCACCGAAGTCATGAATACACATGAGCCTAATGCAGCCTTGTGGACATCTCGGATTCCCGCGGTTGCCACGTTGTTTTCATTTGTAAATTAACGAACAATTTCAGACGTAAGAGCGTTGGTCTACAGAGAAATGTTAACCTTCAGCAGAGATTTTGTCTCTTCTGATATGGATTGGCACATCTTCCCTGGGTTTCAGCAGTTTCCTCTTCTCTATTCCTAAAAGAACCTGCATTTCCCTTTCCTGACTCCCTTCCTGGCTTCCTGTGTGCTAAGCTTTTGCAGTTGTCATGATCTCTTCAGAATGCATTTGATAGGTACAGGAAGTTGCCCCAGACGGGAGATGGGAGATGGAACCAGCAATCAATAAAAAAAGAACTATGTTTCTAAGAAAAATGCATCACGGCTTCCCACCGGAGTTGTGCACCATATGTCCTAATATCCGTGGAACAATGGAACTAAATTTTAGCTCTTCTGCTTGGCTTTCCCAGCCATTCTCAACAAAAAGAAAAGAGACCTTTTCACCTGCTGCTACCCAGCTTCCCCAAGATTCCTAGTACAGATTGCCTTTCCTTTTAACCCTTTCATCAGATATCACAAAATAAAATCTCTCCTTCCAGCTTTATTTCCCCTGGCTACTAGTTTAGTATATTTATGGTGCATGAGTCATCAAGCTGCCGCCTGATTGGATAAAAACCAAGCACCCCTGAGACCATCAGTCAATTACAGCTATTCTCAGCTTCATTCACAGATTTATTAGCTTGCACACACAGAGAGAAATTCATTCAGCAAAGTTCATTCATAAAAATTTCAACACTCTGCATCATCCTGCACATCTCAGCCTTCTGCTGCCGACGGGCTCCTGAAAGAAGCTCTGAGCCGAGTCCAGGAGGGAGGGGAGCTCAGAGCCAGGGTGGGCAGGCTGGGAGGGGATCTGAGGAACACGGAGGGATCGCAAGTCCATGAAATAATGCGGAGCACCGCCCGTCACTAGTACTTCTGGCTTGTGGCCCGGACGGGATGCGAGACAAGATCTTCCAAGAGAGGGCAGCCATCAGAATCGACGAACTCAGGCTGAAGGGCCTTTGGCTCATATATACATTTTCTCTTTTTCCTTTTTTAAATGAGCAATCACTGGAACAAATAAAGGGTTAATAGGCCAGTCATTGCCCCGCCCTGTGAGAGCCGGAGGGAGCAGGTTTGAAAGTTCCTGTGTGCAGAAGGGAAGGCTGGGGGTGGGGGGCGCTAAATATTCCTGCAAGGCTCCTGCACCGCCCGCTGACGATGCGGCGGGACGGGCTGGCCCGTGTTCGGCCCGGGTCCGTGCCTGAGAGTTGGCCGTGAGCGATCTCTGCCACCGCGAGCCTGGGTCCAGGCGTTCCCGGCAAGGAATCCAAGGCGAGAACACCGAGCGCTGCCGCTGGGGCCAGGGAGGGACTGAAATCAGCTGGGGGAGGCGTTTCCCACCCCCCCAGGCTGTCACCCAGAAGGGCCCGGGAGCCGAGGTGGGCGAGGGAGAGTGCAGAGTTGGGAGAGGTGGCTGCCGCGAGTCGCATGGGGCGTTGAGGCATTTGCTTTCCGTTCCGTTTATCTAGCAGACGACGAGGCGATTTATGCAACAGTATCCTGTTTCAGCACTGCCAAGGCTATGCGAAAACGCGGTCAGGACAGCCTGGCAGGACTTGTGCTGTATGTAGGACTCTTCGGGCACCCCGGGATGCTGCACAGGGCCAAGTACAGCCGTTTTCGGAATGAGTCCATCACGTCCTTGGACGAAAGCAGCCCCGGAGGCTCGGTGGGGAACAAGGGCTCGCCTCAGCCTCCCTACCCCACCCTGGCACCTCACCTGCCGGCTGACGATGCCACCCTGGCGTCCCAGGAGAGCCCCACCCCACTGTGCACCTTGATCCCTCGCATGGCCAGCGTGAAGCTGGCCAACCCAGCCACCTTGCTGAGTCTGAAAAACTTTTGCTTGGGTACCAAAGAGGTGCCCCGGCTGAAGCTCCAGGAAAGCCAGGACCCGGCTCCCAGCGGCCCAGCTTCCCCTGAGACCGGTCTAAATAGGGCTGGGTCCGCACCTCCACCGCAGCCAGACCTGGTGGGGCACAGGGCAGCTGTCTTAACTCCCGATGCCTGTCCCCTTCCTGGCCCTGGGGAGCCAAGCCCAGGGAGCAGGCAGGACAGGCACTTTCTGCAGCACCTGTTGGGGATGGGCATGAACTACTATGTGAGGGTAAGTCTATCTCCCTCTCTGTGCTCCTTCTAAGAACTCCTGGGGAAAGGGGCATCTTCCCTGTGTTCTGCAAGGGGCTGCACACCACCTGGCTGGGTTCTAGGTTTGGACAAGACATTGTGTAACTGGACTGAGAGGAGGGGAGCTGGGCTTACAGGTTTCCCTAGGAATATCTGGCTTGTACTGAAGTCAGATAACTTTTGGTTCAAGGACATGAACTGGTGCTAACTTGTAGGTAGTTTCCAGGGGTTAGGGACAACTTCTGATGGAGGCGGCGAGATTGTGTCTTCTTGTCCCCCCCTGGACCTAGCATTCTGACCAAGAAGGGTGAAGAATTTCAAATCTGTTTAGTGACTGAGACCTGCTGGGCTCTATCAGCCATTGTATTTCAGTAGGGATTTCTGTGCTAGAGGAACGCGTGATGCGCAAGGGACGTGAATTATTTTTACAAATGTAATTCAGCATTTAACAAGTACTTCTGAAAGCGTGGCTGTGTCTCTGTGCTTGTGCTAAGAGCTAGTCTTAGGTCTTTGGTGCCCCCCCTCCCCCCGGCTTTATTTCCTACACTGTGGCAAGTGGGCCTTGTCCATGAGCTGCGTGCAAAATCAGGGTCCTTACCGTCGCATATGCCCTTGCTCATTCCAGATCTGGGTAAGAGAAGAGAAAAAGATTTGGCCCCTGCTCTTCTGGAGCTCACATTTCAGTCAAGGAAAACCAGACAATGCATGTGAAATAATAAGAGAACAATACTTAGCAATAGAAATCTAGTGTGAGAATGCTGAAGGAATTCAGAAAAAGGAAACGGTTTGTTGTGGTCGGGGATTCATTCACATGGGAAACCTTCAGAAGGTATGTGTTGGAAGCGATATCAGGTCCGGTTTGACAGAAAGGAGGAGATTCCTGGCGGGGCAAAAATATGAGCAGTGTGAAAGGCAGGTATCACTGTGGTGGCCACAGGGGAGGATCTTATAAGCCGGGCTTAACTGAAGAGGGGAATGCTGGAGGGTAGTAAGTGACAGAGAGAGTGGCTGGCACATCGCTGGTGCTCAAACACATGTGAGTTGCATAGAGACAAATATAGATGCTGGGTAGCTTGGGGAAGAAGGAGCCGTTGACTGAAGCTCTCAAATGTCAAAGGAGGAGTTGGTAAACGCTGTGACTGGTAAACAAGAACCCTCACTTGGTTTGTAGGCAAACTGTGCCTTGATGAAAATGGTTTCAAAGGATCAACCTGCATTGATTCGAGATGAACGGAAGCGGGGAGAGATTAGAGATTGGGAGGCCAGTGGGAAAGCTACTCCGAGAGTTTAGGCATGAATGGATGGGAACCTGGACTGAAGTGGAGGTGCGAGAAAGGAGGTGAAGACAAGAGCCTCCGCGAGAAGCCTCCACAGTCTTGGGTGATCCATCAGACCATTTCAGCTCATGACACAAATAGCAGAATAGTGAACATTTATTGAACAGTGGGTAGACTGGTGAGTTTGCTATTGTTGTTTGGTTGTGGGTGATTATTGATAAAAAGGTTCTGAGGAGTGAGATAGAAGCAGAGTGAGTTGGGAAGGGGGTCGTGCTAAGTTTGCTTAGGACACATGATGTTGAAAGTAATGACAGCTCAGTGCTATTAATTTGTAGGTAAGCAGTCATCTAAGACCAGCACTCAGGTGAGAAGTCTGATATGAAGGTGTAAATTTGAGAGATAGCCAATAACTAGCACAAATGGACAAATAAGATCTCAAGGAAGGGCAGATAATGAACGCTGAGAGAGTTCTAGGGAGAGCAGGCATGGGGCAGCTTTGGCAAATGGATAAGTCAAACCTCTAAGGAAGATAAACTTACGGGACACTCAGTTCTTGCCCTCCCCCAGAGTGGCATGGCTCATAATGGAAATAGCTTCATGTATCTACTAAAAGTTCATGGGCACATTCTCATTTGTCAACCTAAGTGTCTGGCTCTAGTGGGAAAAGGAGCGACTCCAAACCTGTGTTCTCTGCACCTGCCTTCCCATCACCTAGACATCCTCTACTCTCTGCCCTGCTTTTCCTTCCCTTTTGTACCTCCTCCCACCTCCCCACACCCACACACCTGTACAATTTTGAATGTGAAAAGAGTTGCTGTGTGCCCTCCACTTTCCCTAGGGAGTGTTTCCATTTTAGATTTTTAATGAGGATGTCTGTCTTTTCATGGTGATAATAACTGACCCCAGGGAAGGCGCTGACCCCCATGACCCAGGTGAGCCACACTATATTGCCTAATAGACAATGACATGAGACACAAGTTAACACTTCTCATAGGAGGTAAAAATATATGGAAGAGCATACTTTGTTAATTTTTATAGAAGTCCAACTTTGAAAGATGGAAGGGACACAGAAGTTATCAAGTTCAATGTCTCTGTGGGGAAACTGAAGCCCAGAGAAGTGATTTTTTTAAGGCTACCAGGTGAGGCAAAAGGAGAGTTAGAACTCAAGTTCCCTGTGTGCTATTCTTTGCTCTTTTCACCACAGGTTTCCATCCTGGTTGAGATTCTGTTCCTCAGAATTCTTTTAGCTATGAACCAATTAAAAAAAATGAAATGCCAACCTATTAATTTACAGTTAAAAATTATCATACCAAGTGCACCCAAATTGTGATCTCTCTATTCCCATCTGTAGGAAGATGCACATAGGA
This sequence comes from Mirounga leonina, assembly GCF_011800145.1. Classification (NCBI taxonomy): domain Eukaryota; kingdom Metazoa; phylum Chordata; class Mammalia; order Carnivora; family Phocidae; genus Mirounga; species Mirounga leonina. Next base: position 25,118,809 of record NW_023270839.1, on the reverse strand, counting down.
AGATTTAAATCAAATTTTCTTAGGGGATGCCTGGGTGGCTCAGTCAGTTAAGCATCTACCTTTGGCTCAGGTCATGATCCCAGGGTCCTGGGATAGAGCCCAGCCTCTCAGGCTCCCTGCTCAGTGGGGAGTCTGCTTTTCCTTCTCCTCCCCTCCCTCCTGCTCATTCTCTCTCTCTCAAATAAATAAATAAAATCTTTAAAAAAAAAAGTTGCTTAATGGTGCCTGGGTGGCTCAGTCGGTTGAGCATCCGACTCTTGGTTTTGCCTGAGGTTGTGAGTTTGAGCCCTGAGTCTGGCTCAGTGCTCAGTGCAGAGTCTACTTGTGATCTCTCCCTCTCCTTCTACCCCTCCCTCTGCTAGCTCCCTCTCTCTCAAATAAATAAATAAATAAATAAATAAATAAATAAAATCTTTAAAAAAATAAATAAATAAAAATTTGCTTAGTGATGATGGTATCAGAGCAGAGAAATGAGAGAGATGTTCTTGATGGCTAGTGGGACACAGAAGTAACTTTTATAGGCAAAAAGTAGCCATATATTCTACTTCCTTATCCACATCATGTGACTTCTCCTTTCCCTGCCCAAACTTATTTGTTTATTCATTCACTCGTTTATTCAACAAATATGTATTATGAACCAATTATGTGACCAGAACTGTTCCAGGCCCTGGGGACACATCAGTGAATAAAAAAAGAGCAGATCTGAGCCCCCGTGGAACTCACATTCTGGTGAGTGGAGATGGGCCCTGATTGAATAAACAAGTAAATATAATATGTCACATGTACTAAGTGATAGAGCAATAAGACAGGGGAAGTAAGAAATGCAGTTGCTTGGGCAGAAATGGAAGGGATTGCATTCCTTTTGGGGCAAAATGACAGAGTTATAGTTACTCTTTATTTTGTTTCCTTGCATCTTTTATCTTTACAATAGGAACTATATTTGCCTTCTACTCTAAGTTAGATTTGACTTTGGGTTAAATATCTTTTTTTAATTAAAAGATTTATTTATTTGAGAGAGAGAGAAAGAGAGAGAAACAGAGAGGGAGCCTGCAAGTATGAATGGGGGGAGGGGCAGAGGGAGAGAATCTTCAAGCAGACTCCCCGCTGAGTGCAGAGCCCAGTTCAGGGCTCCATCTCATGACCCACGAGATTGTGACCAGAGCCGAGACCAAGAGTCAGACGCTCAATGGACTGAGCCACTCAGGTGCCCCTAAATCTTTTTTTTTTTTTTTTAAATTGACTGTTCCTTTGGTCTTATAATATAGAATCAGTTATACAGCTGAAAATGTTTTATAAGTTCTGAGCACCTATTTTTGAGTCACTTTCATTTAAGCTCAGGCCTTGAACCCTCTGAAGATCTTTCAGGGAAGGTAGGCCAGCAAGCCATTCTTTGAGCGATACCAAGCCAGAAGTGGGACAACCAGACCCCGGTCTGAGCAAAGCAGTGAGGTGAGTGAAGTCCATGACATGGTGCCAAACAGTGACTTTTGTTCCCACCATAAGATTAAGTCTCACTTCTTTACGAGGTATTCCCAAGTCACTTTATCCGTCACCCAACACTCACTCGGAGGTCTCAGTCACCCATCACAGTCTGTGCTGAGTACGGAGACCACACCACATGCCCTAGAGTGAGACGATTGGTCTGTAGGGCCTCGAAGCCCCCCATTTAATGACTCCAGCTCCTCTCTTCCCATGGAAGGTGTTTAAGACCTTAGTTCCCGTTCCCAACCCCCAAACTGCTTACGATTTAGTTGAAAGCTAAATAAAGCAGAGGCAAAGAAACCAACTGCACCGGCGCTGCCACAAGCCCGTTCAGCAGTTTTGACAGTAGCCCTCCAAGCGAGGCCGCCTTCCGCGAATGACGACAGCCAGCCCTACCCCACCCTTTCCAACCTAAGTGAATAGCACACAGGGTTCCAGATCAAGGTTTGTCTCACCCTGCTGCCCATCTTCTTCCCACGCTCTCACTCCACCTCGGAGCAAGACAGGCATCCTGGAAGTTTGTGAACGGGAATGCCGCAGATGAAGGACCACTCCAAGCTGTCCTCAGCTTTAGTACAGAACCGACCCCCAGACCTTGCCTCGTTGCATTTATTTGCATGATTTCAGTCTCTTCACTTCACCCCACCCCACCCCAGCGATTTCCCCAGATTGTGTAGTTTGCTAAGGCTGCTGTGACAAATATCACAAACTAGGCGGCTTACACTGCAGAAATCTATCCTTTCGAAGTTCTGGAGGCTAGAGGTCTGAAATCAAGGCATTGGCAGGGTCATGCTCTCTTTCATGGCTCAAGGAGAAGATTCTTCCTTGTCTCTTCCTGCTTCGGGTGGTTGCCAACAATCCTTGGCATTTCTTGGCTTGGAGAAACATCACTCCAATCTCTGCCTCGGTCTTCAATGTGGCTTCCTCACTGATGTGACCGTGTCCGAATTTCCCTCTTATAAAGATACGAGTCATTAGACTTGAGCCCATGCTGATCCAGTATGACCTCATCTTAACTTGATTATATCTGCTTCCAAATAAGGTCACATTCGTAGATCCTGGGGGTTAAGACTTCAACTTAATTTTGAGGGGGTTGTAGTTCAAACCATAACAGTCCCCAAGAACATTTATTGCAAAGTGTTTGCCCACATAAGTGTTCTTGGGTGTTGGGCTTATCAGTTTTGTGTGCAAACATGGATTTATGTTGAGGAATTTTATTTACATCCTTTGTAAATCTCACAGCCTACTCTGACCATCCATCCTTCCTTGTCCAATGGTATGGCTTGTTACTGAGCCAATAGGCTAGTATTGTCTATTGTCTGTTGTGTAGACTAGAAGTAGTCCATGGTACCACGATGTTCTGTCTGCCCCTGTTCTGTCTACCACAGGGCAGCACAGGTCTAGGGGTTATGAGATCTGCATTAAAGTAATGGCTGTGGTGCTAACCAGCTGTGTGACCTTAGGTGAGTCATTTCACCTCTCTGGGCCTCATTTTCTCATATTTAGAATAAGAGAGTTGAACAAAATGCTGCCTAAGATCCTGAAACTCCAGGTCTCCTTTCCCATTGGTCTATTGGGATCTCTTTTGCTTAGAAAATGGATTCAGGACAGTTTCCTAAAGGAAATCATTTTTAACATCTTTGTCTTAATAGAGAGGAGAAGAAATGTCTTTAGCATCCTCTTACCCACACTGAGCTGGCTTCACCAGTAAAGCAGAAAGGGGTGTGTTATGCAGGCCTCTGGGCACAGGTGCTCAGTTCTAGAGAGTCGCTGTGAGAGGAGTCAGGTCTCCTGACATCCAACATCCAAATATCAAGTGTAGGATTCCAGGGAGTGTAGGAAGCCTGGCCAGTCCAGGGGGCAGGCCAGGGTGAGTGATGGTGGCCGGGATCGTGGCTTATGTGGTCTAGCCAGCCAACCTGAGGACTGTAGGAACAGCAAGAGTTCACCCTTCTCGATTCTCTCTGGACAAAAGTGCTAAGAGAAAAAGGCCCTACCACACAAAGAGACAGTCTAGTAACTCTAACCTTGAAAGAGGGAGATTTATAACTGTGGGAAACCTCTGAAGAGACAGTCCCATGATTTATGCAAAAGGAAGGCAGACCTGAGTGGTGTAGGTCAGGCCCTCACAGGTAACAGATGGCTTTCTGCCTCTGCCTCTGCTCATTTCCCTCTTTTCTAAATTATCGGTGCTTAAAAGGTTGGTCATATGGATGGGAGGAAATACTTCCATCTAAAACTGACAGTTTGTCATTGAGGGTGTTATATTTTCCTTCCTGTTTCTTTCTTGGAGTGAATGTAAAAGTAGATCCTGCTAGAATTTAGAAATTAGTCCCCTTATTTATTTTATTTTTTATTTTTTATTTGACAGAGAAGGACACAGCGAGAGAGGGAACACAAGCAGGGGGAGTGGGAGAGGGAGAAGCAGACTTCCGCCGAGCAGGGAGTCAGCCCTGGGTCAGGTCAATCCCAAGACCCTGGGATCGTGACCTGAGCTGAAGGCAGCCGCTTAACGACTGAGCCACCCAGGCGCCCCTTGTTTATTTTTTTTAATTTATTTTTATTTTTTAAAGATTATTTATTTATTTATTTATTTTGAGAGAGAGAAAGTGCACTTGCAGGGGGAGGGGCAGAGGGAGAGGGAAGAGAAATCCTAAGCAAGCTCCATGCCCAGCATGGAGCCCAACACTGGGCTCCACCCCGTGAACCTAAGATCGCGATCTGAGCTGAAATCAAACCAACTGAGCCACCCACGCGCTCCCCTGTTATTTCAACTCTCACACATCCTCTGATCTGTCCAGTTCTTCCCACCCCTGACCACTAGAGCATAACTGGAAGAGAAAGTCTTAGAGTTCCCCAAGTTCAAAACCTTCATTTTACAGTTGAGGAAACACAGAGACTCAGAGATAGGAAGTAACTTGCCCCAAGCCACACAGCTTCTAGTGGTGGAGCCCAGAAAAGAACTCCCAGTTCTGTGTACAGCACTCTTTTGTACCTCCATCTTGCTTCACCCCTCCTCACTCCCTGAACTAAACATGCTATGCCAAATGTCTCTATTGATGAAAATGCTTTGTGTGTGTGCTTTTGTTTAAGAAGACCAGAACAAAACCTTTTTCTTCTAACAGAAAAATTGTGTTTCAAAAGCAACGAGAAGGAAAAAGTGAGGCAGAGTGGTAAGGAGCCCCAAATGCCTTGGCTTTATCCATTTTCCACCTTTTTGTTGAAGGCGGTCCCCGCGCATGGCGACATGTTGGTGTGAGACCAGGACTTGTACGATGTGCATGGACTGGCATCCATGAATTCCTCTTGCACAGCTTTTGGGGATCGCTTCCCTGTTATGGCTTCTCCCCTCACTTCCATGGTCATATTACTCTAAAGCCAATACCATGTTATCACACGGATTGATTGACCCAACCCTGTTGCCCAGTATGACCATCCCATCACCAGAAGAGTGATCTCAATGCTACACACAGCTCAGGAAGCAAGTCCATTCCACAACCCCCTCCCCGGCAGCAGGGATATGAGGTCCCTGGGGTTTCTTCCTCTCTCCTAAAAGATACAAACTTCAGATTTCGGTGAGGGGCGGGGGAGGGCAGTGGAGGCAGAGTGAGAGAGGTCTGGTCAGATTTGTGTGGAAGTATCAAGATCATAATTACCAAAAGATGTAGGCCTTAGTGCTGCCCACAAATAACCATTACATGAAAAGATGGCATCTGAAACAGAAGAGTTGAGCAAGCAGGTATTTGGAAAAGTCAGGAGGCTCCTGAGAATTGGATTTTTGATTGAGAACATTGACTGAAATCACATAAAACTTGTCCATATCATAGCAATGATGACAAGCAAGGATACATTTGTAACCATAAACTCAGGTGTACAAGAAATGTCATTACAAATATATTTTAAAAATCACATGAAATCTGACACCAAGCCCTTGCTTGCTTGGTCAGTTTTGGTCATTATTCATCCCCCAACCTCCAATCACGATCACATAGTGAATCGGGAGGCTTATTTTGCACCCCTAAATGAGGAAAGGCCTCTGACCTTCAGTTCATTGTATAGGATATTGATAGTCCCCTAAAGACAGGAGGCACTCCTGTGTCTAGACCTCCATTTGCACACTAGAATCCTGACCCATTCTGAGAGCCCCTTGCTGAGAATCCAGCTTCCCTCACTGCCCCTCCAGCCATTCCCCTGGGGAAGACTTGCCACTTCCCCGGGGCTTGGCCAGAATGCAGTTTGAGGGTCTGGAATGCTCAGAGACCCACCAGTATCAACTGCCCATCCTCTTCCCATCACTGCTCCTGAAGGACAGGGAGGACAGATGACTTAAGCAAGTTAATGGGAAATCCAGAAGCAACCAGCAACCAGAGAGGGTGCTGGTTGAGGGAGGGCACAGCAGAAGGGCACGAAGGAAAGCACAACCCACCTATAGAGCTGGGCAAAGATGGAATGAAGTTTAAATAGTCGCCCCCATTTGTCGGACACTGGCAGCCAAGGGTTCTGATGGAAAATGAGGCTAAAGGTTCTTTGCAGGAGTTGGAAATTATACTGCCTGTGGGAGGTTGAGGGGATTGAGAGACGGGGAGTAGGAGGGGGGTGCAGGGAGAGAGAGAGAGTGGAGATAGAATGCATAGTACCAACAGTGTCCTACCCAGAAAAGAATCTGGAACACAGAGGTCATAAACCAACAGTTTAATGGCATGTTTTGTTTGGTCAAAGCAGGAGAAAGATTTATTTTATTTATTTATTTTTTGGTTTAGTTGCCAATGTTTTAGAAATTCCATATAAAACTCTGCATTTCTGGCTTCTCAGAAGAGCCGACAGCCTTGGACAGGTCATTCCACATGCCAGCGGATGGCCAGAGCTGGCCAGTGAGTCACAGGTCCCACCCAGTTTCACACACTTACAGCACCTGTCTGCCCCTCCCCCCACCTGTGGCATCAGAATGGGAAGGTACTGTAAGCCCTTTGTCTTTCGTTTTCTAGTTTGGAATATCTGGGAGAGAAACTGAGAATGTCTTCTTCTTGGGCAATGTACCAGGACTTCTTTATGTAATGGGACAGAGTCCGGGGGCTGAGTGAGCCCATGAGAGACGCGTTGTCTTCCCAACTCAGAGAGTCTCTGCCCATTCTAGCCAAGCTGCAGAGTTTTTAAAGACAGTGGAGCTCCAGGATGGGCACAGGCCATCCCTATTTTGTGAAGACGTTAGTCAAAAGTTAGTTTGTAGTCAGTTCTTTGAGACAGTGAATTTTTCCAAAGAAATCATGTTAAAAGTTGATAAGCTTTCTCCTATGGTGTGAGAGAGGATTAAATGAAAAAAAATATATAAAAAGATTAGTACAGGGCCCGTCCCCAGGTAGAGGGAAGAAAACAAACTTTTAAAGGGCCAAGAGTGCTCTTGGGCAAAAATACATTGAAATGGGCTAAATTTGACCTGGGTGTTTCGCCGTGTCCCCTTAGCATCCTGTCTCCTGGCCGGCAGTGCAGCCCTGGTCGACCTTCCTTCCCTAAGCCTTCCGGGTGGTGCCCCCAGGGCAGGCCTGCCCACCACTCTCCAGCTGCCTGCTCTCCCCAACTAGTGTGCTTCCCTCTTCCCTCAGTGCGGCAGAGGGAAAACTTGCATTTTGGAAAGATATCTCTTTACTTCACTGAATCTTTCTTATAGCATTTCCCAAAATTTCCCGAGGGCCACTGAGCCGTTAAAACTGTTTGTTAAACATGCAGACTCCCGGGACCCTCCTGAAGTTACTGGATCAGAATCTCTGAGGCTGGGGCCCAGAAACCTGCGTTTTTAACACGCTCACTATGTGATTCTAAAGCATACAAAGTTCAAAAACCTCTGCTGAGTCCATTTGGTGTGGTGGTTTTCAACAGTGGATGATTTTGCCACTCAGGGGACATTTGGCAACTCCTGGAGACATTTTTAGAGCTCAAAACTGGTGAAGAGGTGGGTGCTACTGGGTTGAGTGACTAGAGGCCAGGGATGCAGCTACACATCCTACAGGGCACGGGACAGTCCCCACAACAAAGAATGCTCAGGCCCAACTGGCTGATGGGACGGAGGCTGAGCAGCTCTGAGGCAGTGGGATGAAATGTGTCACCCTGGGATGTGCATTAGGAGGTGGTAGTGAATGGAAGAATAAACAGTTGATTAGTCATTTGGCTTTTGAAAAATCTAACCTAAGCTATTTCTGTTTGTCTCGAGTTTTCTTCTTTCTCCTCTTTTAATTCCACAAATTCTCTAAAAATTATAGTTAACTTCCTTACCCCCCAGCCACACAATATTCCTGTGGCTTCCACATCAGGATCTCAAGGGGTGGGAATGAAAGGGGCAAATCAGCTGTGGATCAGGGTATGTCCAAAGTTACAGCAGGTTCGACCCTGACTCAGGTGCATTCTGGGTTAAATGGCATTTACTAACCATGGTATCCTGCCATTATTGGTACCTTCATTTCCATAGGGAAGTGTGTTAACAATTTTAGCAAGTAACTTACCAGTAAATTTTAAGAACAGAGCCTGTCTTGGGGTTGGAAATTTCCTTTAGTTAGAGGCAAAGAAGTGCCAGAAAGCAAGCAACTTGAGGAAAAAGACCATGTGCTATAAGGACAACCCCAGAAATTGAATTTTTCCCTCAATGTCGTGAGATGATAATTTATATGAATCATTCATTAGGAAATGGTGAAATATATAATTCAAACATAGTTTTTTTAACCTCGTGCCAACTCCAGGTCCTTCAAAGTCACTGCCCCTCCCTCTCCTGTCCTCTCAGCTCCTCTCTCCTCTCGACTCAGGACTCAGACTGATACATTGACTACAACGTTCTGTTTCATAGTGAGTTAAGCTACCCAAGCTCACAAGACTCATCAGCATAGAGCTAGGACTAAAATTCACGTCTCTCAACTCCCAGGTGGGTGCTCTTTCACTACCATGGTGAATAAGACATAATTCTTGCATGAGGAGGTGACAATATGAAAAGGGAGCAAAGACGTCCACACAACTTACTGTAACATAAGGCAATGCATAATAAATGACACCAAAGTGATCCAAGTAAAGCATGTGGGATATCATGGAGGAAGGCAACTTCTTCCATTTGAGATGATTAGAGAAGATTTTATGAGGGAAGAAGCATTTTTTTGAGTCTTGAGAAATGGGTAGAGTTTCCGTGGGCAGAGATGCAGGAAGAGTGTTCTAGGCAAAGAGAATGACAATAGAGAAGCCTTGGAGGTGGGAAAGTAGAGCATGTATTTGGGGAATGGTGAGTGATTTGACTTGGTTGGACAGTACATAAGGTGTATGTAGGAGATCAGCGGGAAAATAAGATGGACTGAGGCTATAACAAAGTTGCACAGTGTCTGAAAAGTTGGGTTTTCCAATAGAAAACCATTGAATATTTTTTTTTTTTTTAGTAGCATAAGGACAAACTCAGAACTTTGACAAACTCGAAGCTGTGTTTTAGAGAGATCGTATGGACTACTGTGCTCAGAGAGGATCTAAGAGGAAGGAGACTGGGCAAAGGGAGGCCTGGCGAGAAGCAATGTGGGAGCAAAGGCAGTGGCAGAAGGAATGAGGGCAGATGTGAGGCTCCTTAGAGGAGAAGGGGAGAGGCAGGAAGGGTTTGGAGGTGAAGGGTGAGTTCCATTCTGCATGTGATGCATTCAAGGAGACCTCAAAGCATCCAGGTGGAAATCTCCAGCAGAAAATAGAATAGTTAGGATTGAGGAGAAATTATTTTTGTTACTGTTGTCTTCAAGGCCCAGGGAATGGACAAGGCTACCAAAGGGAGAGCGCAGAATGCAGAGGAGAGGGCTCTGAGAGGGAACCATTTAGGTATTTGTGGAGAAAAGGCATTAGTGATAGAACTAGCAGAGTGAGGAGCAGGATGGAGAGAAGACAGGGCCATCCAGAGAGAGGAGGGGAGAGTTTTGAGGAGAAAGATGTTGGACGAAACAGCAGCAGAACCTGGGAAGTATTCAAGGAATATGAGACCTGCAAGAGCCACAGGTTTGGCCTTTTATTTTCTTACTTCCCTCTCCACTAAGATATTCAGTTCAACTATTGCAGAGCACACATGTCACTGGATATCCCACATGTGCACTCTCTCCTCTTGTCCTCTCCTTGAGTGGCATCTCCCAGATTCTGAGCCAGAAGTCTGAGGCATGTCTACATCACTTGCCGTCACATTCCACACAGCCTTCAGTTGTCAAGCCCTGACAATCCCACTCTTATGACATTTCTCATACACATCCATGTCCTCCTATCCCCACTGCAATTTCTAAGGTGAGGATGAGAGTAGGCAGCATTTTCAAACTCATTGACCAGCTTCTTACTGGTCTACTATTTTCTCTACTGGTCTACTAAATGCACTTCGCAAAATACTGTAATTGTAGCTTTTGGTTGAAGCTAGGAGAAGAATGATCCTAATACTATGTGGGAAATGATACATACCTATAGAAAATAGTTTGGTGCATCAGTGTCATGAACTCTAGGAGGTGGAGACAGCTTCTAGCTGGGTGGTCAGGGAAAGCTTCCAGGGGAGATGGCATTTGAGATTGGATACAGATTGGATAGAAGTTTAACCACAGGGAATACATAAAAATAAGGGGTATTCCAGATGGAGGGGGCACAGAGAAGGAAACAGAGGTAAATACAAGGGAGAGCACTGATTTTAGTTTGGTTAGAGTAGAGGCTGCTTGGAAAAGACTGGTGGAAAAGACTTAAGCCAGATTATAGCAGTCCTTAAATATCAGGCTGAGGAGTTTGAGCAGAGGCATGGGGATCTCTTTGTGCTAGAGAAGGAGTGACTGGAAGTGGGGAAGCCCTTTCAAAGGCTATTACAGCAGTAGTCAAGGGGAGAAGTATCTATATGAGGGTCTTATTAGGGGGCGTGAAGTAAAGAAACACTGGTGGTGATATCATGGAAGAAAAATTTGACGATGAGGGCAGAACACAATCCAACTTGCCTGAGGTTTTGAGGTAGAAGGTCTGGGGTGGGCCAGTGAAAGACACAGAGGACCCCAGGAGGAGCAGTGTTGAGAGAGAAGGTCAGAGGTTCAATATCCGACACACTGAGTTTGAAGTCACAGAAAGTCATCTAGACTAGAGGGAGGTGTCCAGGGGGCCTGCAGAGCTGGGGAGGGCTTCAGGTCTGGTGTGTATTTTGTGGGTCAAGACAAGCGATTAGGCATCCTTATCTGACAAGCATCCCATTAAGGCAGAGAGATTTTAGGTGATTTTCAAGGGTGGGAAGAATGGAGTGTTTCTTAATATTACATAGTAGAAGGCCTCTTCTCTGATGGAAATGTTTCACTTATACTTTCGATGTTTCGGTTAAATGTACACAAATGTTCATTTGTGTTGTAGAGTCAAGGCCTTTTCTCAGAGTTTTATAGATATGATGATTAATACCCCTTTCGTTGTTCTTGTATAAATTCTACCCATCATTCCTCACTTATATTCCTTTCAGTGTCTTCAAAGTGATACGAGCTGTTAGGGAGATCTTCACAGCAAGCTGAGTGCAGAACGTTTCATTTTTAAAATCATTTGGAGTTGTTTTCATCCACATGTAGTTTAGCTCTATTATTTTTTTTTTAAGAACTTGCCTTCCTAAAGTCTTTCTAAAACTTTTGACTTAATTTTCATAGAAATAACCGCATGTTAAAAAACCCTAAGCTCATATATTTTCAGTTTGCTTAATACCTACTTAAATGATGTGACTTCAGCAACAGTCACAACCGCCGTATACAGGTGCGCCGCCGGCACACCAGGTTCTCAGTAAGTCTACAGTCCACACGGCGGCCGCAGGAGGTGTGGGCAGCCCTGCTGCCTGTGGCAAGCTGGTGGAGTGGTAACCAGTTAGCAGGGTTTTACTGTTGTATTGTGTGCTAACAGCTCGGCAACTTGGTTGGTTGATCTGTCTCAGGATACATTTCCAATTTTTGTCATCACAACGAGCATGTTTTAGACTCTACTTTTCCTTTTCCTAAACTGAACTTGACAACAACATCTTGCCCTTGAAGACAAGGCAGTATTTAATGAATACTGTTGTACTTACTCTCCAAACGGTTTCTGTTCAGGGAAAATGTTAGAGAGTGTCCCGAGGCATACTAGAAAATTAAAAAAAACACCGCTAGGAATACAGTAGGTATCCTGAGTGCCCCAGCAGAATCTCATCCAAGACCCTCTTTTCAGGAGATGAAACCGAATCAGCAACTAGAAGACGATCTCTGGGGATGTAGGTTTAAATTTAGAAACTCATCTGTGGCCTAAGCCTTTCTCTTTTTATAAAGACAACCAAAACGTGTGAGGTTTGAATTCCCCACACTGGTGGGGGGAACGTTATTGCCAGCTTACAATTCAGTGAACACTCTCTGTTTTTTATTTCTCTTAATAACAATAGGGTGCCCTTTGCATCTCCATAGTATTTTGTAAACATAAACAAAGAGAATCAAGTTTGTTACAAGGGCAGATGTAATTTGTTCTCAGTAGCTTTTGTTTGTTGTTTGGAAAAAATACATATCTTTCTCAGGTAGGATAACATTAACTACGGGAGATATGCTCCAGCAAAAAATGGTGCTCTACTCACCAGAATGGCTATGGCTTAACTCTTATTTACCCAGCACTCCTAGGGATGCAAAGGCTACACGATCCTGGCGAATGAGACTGTTCTCTCACTTGTATTTTTTAAAAATATATAATAAGGGAGAAAGAGTCACAAGGGCTAACTTTTCTGAACTCTTTTTGTTTAATCTAATTTTTCTTGATTGTATTTTCTGAAATGTCAAAGGTAACACACACTTACTTTGATAAAAATTAAAAACAGTGCAGAAGGTAGGAGGTGAAGGTCCCGTTTCTAGGGTAATTACCACTCCTGACAGTTTGTTTTGTAGTCTTTCTGAATTCTTCCTAAGCATTGCACACTTACATATACACATACACATACTTGTTGACACAGATGAAGATCATAGCACACATACTGTTCTGCAACGTGCTTTCCCCCTCTCTGACAGGTAGATGGGGGCACCCTTATGTGTCACTATGTGCTGATCCCCCAGGAGCAGCAGTGTCCCAGAGAAAGGGCCACGCTTCTGGCCGCTCCTCTACTAAGAGACAGTTCTCTGACTTCCTGACTCCAGGAGGAGAACTTCAGCTTCCCTGTACTGTGTCAGCTTGCTCTCTTCTGTTCCTCAGCTGCTTTCCTCACCTGCACGAAGCTAGAAGTGGGGGCTCTCGGTACAAGGGGATCTTGGTCCTCAGTCTAAGAGCACGCTCTTCTACTTACTGTGTAGCTAGAGATGCTGGGATCCATCAAGATAGACCATTTCCCTCCCCAAAATAAGAGAGTCTTAAGTCAGAATAGCCACCCTGAAACACCCCCTCCCCCGTATGTGGGTGCATATATGTACATGTAAGCGTGCATGTTGTTTTAGAAAGCAAAGCCTATAGTTCTGTCTGATGTATTTCTTTGAGAGAATAATACTGGAATTAAATAAATTCTTTTACTGACATTCTAGTATACAGACTAGCTTATTTAGGGCCAGAAGGGATGGAATCCTTGTAGGGTCTGGATGTCTTGCTCATTATTCGACTTCCACTCAGCTTCTAGAAGTCAAACTAGTTGTATGTGATGTCCCTTGAAGAGATGAGAGAAGGTGCCAACTGTGGAGGAATATCCCCGGGCAGACAGGGTCCGCTCTCTCCTGCTCTCTCCGAGGGGCTTTGCCAGAGAGCATGAGACCTGCTACTTCAGCCAGGAGCCTGCCGGGGAGGGAGGAGAACCCTGACCAGAGGCTCATCTATTTTTGTGCTGGTTTTCTTTTGGTTTCTGAAATGATGTTAAAGATACTTATTCTGGCTAAATGAAGACATACTTGGAAAGAGTTTTTGATTTGAAAAGAAAATATCTTGGAAGTCCTGAAAGTTTGGAATAAATGTCTGAAACTTTAAAGAGTACATCTAACTGCACCCCCCCGACCCCCGACTCCCCAACATTTACATCGTGGATAGACAGCCCATGGGAGCCAACACATGGCTGTCTACGTAATGCTGGACTCTCAGGACCCGTGTAAGTTATTTCAAGTATCTCTTCTTAATCCCTTTAAATACAGAGACGAGTTTTTAAAAAAATATGTTAACCCATCTGGAGTAGCTATAAGCTGTTCCCTGAAAAACAAAGAAACCTTTATTCAACACCAGATCTTCCATTCTTTATCTTTTATGACAAGTTGCAAAATTCTGCTGAGATAAAGGCTGAGACTGCAAGCACCGTCTCCTTGTGCCTCGTCCAGTGGTAGGAAGGTCTTGTGGAGGGAATGTGCAGAATGTACATAGAGAGCAAGACAGATGACTGGGGAGGGGAGGAGGGAGCCATGCAGCCAACCCCAACGTGGAACAAAGGAAAGGGTTCTGGCCCGGGATGTGTGGCAAACTCCCAAATCGCCCTTTGTAACACGTAAGAATCCCATTACCTGTGAAGAGAAGGAGGAAAGGGGGATGGGGGAGGGGAGGGAATGGAGGGAGAAGGAAGAGGAAAGATGAGGTAGGACTGGGGCGTTGCTGTGGGAGGCCCTTAGGGCCTGGCAGGGCGCCAGTATTGATCCCAGAGGCCTCCAGGAAGCATCCTGTGCGAACTCACAGGCCATATTTTTATTAGGATTTATACCCTGCTGACTTCCAGAAAGGTTTTGAGGTGGCTCACCTGCTAGTGAGTTAATGCTTCCTACACACACTGAGCAACTCTGTGGGAGTGAAAGGACAGAAAGTCTGTGAGTCATCGCCCAACTGTTCAAGTGAGTTAAGAGGGGGGCTGTTTCTTCTGAATGAGGTGCCCACAGACACTGTCAACACCCACCGGTAGGAATCCTGATACAGTCAACTCATTTAGTTGACATCACCAGGAAATCATTGAATTTTTCAGATAACTGAAGCTTCTTCCTTTAGAAGTCAATCTTCTAAAACTTAAAATACTTTACACAGAAACCTCTGCATAATGAAGATTATATGCTCCTTTCTCTTCAGAGATGGCTGATAACTGAATGAAAAAAAAATTGCGGGGGGAGGAGGGAAATGCCAGATTTTTGTCTCCAGATGTGTGGTTTATTTTTTGTAACAGTTTTATTGAGATATAATTTGTATACCATAAAATTCACATTTTAAGTGTATAATTTGGGTTTTTTTGGAGGGGCGGTTAGTATATTCACAGAATTGTGCAACCATAACCACTATCAGGTTTTATTGTATTATTATTTATTTTTTTGAGAGAAAGAATATGTGCTGGGAGGTGGGGAGGGCCAGAGGAAGAGAGAGAATCCTAAGCAGGCTCCATGCCCAGCGAGGAGCCCAATGTGGGGCTTGATCTCACGACCCTGAGATCATGACCTGAGCCGAAATTAAGAGTCAGCCGCTTAACCGAGCCACCCAGGCGCCACACCACTGTCAGGTTTTAGAATAGGTTTATCACTCCAAAAAGAGGCCAGGTACCTGTAAGCTCCCTACCTCTGCCCTAGCCCCTAGCAGCCATGAACCTACTTTCTGTCTCTCTAGATTTGCCTATTTTGGGTACTTCATATAAATGGAATCATATAATAGGTGGTCCTTTGTGTCTGGCTTCTTTCACTTAGCAAAGTATTTTCAAAATTCATCCATGTTGCAGCACGTATCAGTACTGCATTCCTTTCTATGGCTGAATAATAGCCCATGGTGTGAATGTACCACATTTTGTTGATCCATTCATCAGTTGATAGACGTTTGAGTTGTTCCTACTTTTTGGTTATTATGAATAATACTGCAATGAGCATTCATGCATAAGTTTTTGTGTGGACATGTGTTTTCAACTTTCTTGGGTCTATACCTGTGAGTGAATAGAGGTTGAAATGGAACCTCTTTTTTCTTCTGGTGGAAATGGAGTCTTCATTCGAACAGTCATGGTGCTATCACTTCTCGACTTTTTGGCTAACATCAAGTGGAACAGTCATGGTGCTGTTCTGGGACCCAAGATATACTGGCAAAAGCTAATAACTATGATGGGCTAGTTGTCCTTGCACTCTGAGTCCCCAAATCTCTGAGCTTTTTGAATTTGTATGTCTATACTTCTACAGTGTTTCAGATTCCTTGTGTTCAATGAGCTGTGACTATTTGCTCTTGGTAGTGAGAATCCAACATTTCAGTTTGAGGTTCTGGCCTCCTGAGAGGACAACCCGTTAATATTGTATATAAATCAAGAGTAATGAGCTCTGAATGAAGGACTGAGGTGCTCTCCTAAGAGAAAAAACACAAGCAGAAGCTTTAGGGTTTGACTTAATTTAAAAATATGTCTTCAGCTGGGACACCTGGGTGGCTCAGTCGGTTAAGCATCCAATTCTTGATTTTGGCTCAGTCATGATCTCAGGGCCCCTGCTCCTAGAATTTTGATTACTAAATTTTGATGATGAAATCAGCCCCACATTGGGCTCCTCGCTGGGTGGGGAGTCTGCTGAAGATTCTCCCTCTCCCTCTCCCTCTGCCCCTTCCCCCACCCTCACTTGCTCCCATGCGCTGTCTCTCTTTTAAAAAAAATCTCTTTGGTCCCTTGCTTCTGTATTCTCAGCCATGTTTAGGACACTTGAAGTTGTCAAGTAGGACACTTCCATTTAAGGTATTAGTCTATAAAGCTATGTTCAGATAATAGGGATTAAAATGTTACTTTTTCTGATACATAGGAAAATGTGCTTACGAGCTACTGAACTGATTCTAGTCTAAAACCTCTTCATAGAGCTCTCGCTTCGTCAGAAGGGAGCCACAGAGGAACCCTGATTCCTCAAATGCCATCTGCACAGCACAGGTTAAATAAGGCCTCTGTAGCTCTTAGGATTAGGTTGTCACAAAGGCTCAAATGATGAGGGTTTAAACAGCAGAGGTTTTCTTTTTCAGTCATGTAAAAAAGTTCATAGGTAGGTAGTTCAGGGCCATGCAGCAATCCCACAGTCATCAATCACCCAGGCTCCTTCCATCTTTCTGTTTGGCCATCCTTAACACATAGCTTCCATCCTCAGGCTCACTCAAGATTGTGACACGACCATGGGAGCACCACCCCCCATAATGTGCGTTTTCCAGGCAGCAGGAAGAAGGAAGGACAAAGACAAAAATGGGGCACCTCCTAGCTGAGTGAGTCCCTTTAAAAGAGCTTTCCTTGAAGTCCTACCTGATGACATCCTCTTAAACCTCCTTGGTCTCCTGGCTTCAAGGAAAGCTTGGAAATGGTGGTTTTAAAGCTGGGCACATTGGGGGTTCTGTTGGCAGGAAGAAAGGAGGAAAGGAAAAAGGAGAAAAGGATGTAGGTAGGCAACCCAGAGTCTCTACCCTGGCTTTCTAGGAGCTCATGTTTTAAGATGGATGAGACAGAGGCAGGTCACCACACTGTTATACACAGAGCTGTGCAGAGGTTTACAGCAGCCCATCCCTGGACCACTTCAAAATTTGTAGGCTCAGATAGTTGAAAAGGAGGATTGTTGGTAAAGGTGGAATTGTCCATCTCAGCTCTGCAGTGCGAGCATCAGAGAACTTCCTGGAGGATATGGGATTTTAGAAGGACTTTAAAGGAAATGATGCTATCAACAGAGACCCTCTTCAGGTACTATGGGAATGGCTGGCCTAGACACATCTGCGTGATGTCACATATTCTTCTTGGTTCCCATTTGTATATGCATGAATGCCATTGGTCAGGGGTATTTAAGGCAATGGTTGAAAGTTTGAAATGTAGTCAGTGGCTAGGGAAGGAAAGAAACTTCCTGATTTCCATGAGAATCTCAAACCTGGACTAGACTCCTCATTATTAGCTATAACCACTTGACTCTCCCTGCTCCTAGAATTTTGATTACTAAATTGAACAATATATCCTAGAAAGTCATTGGTTTTTTTTTAAGATTTTATTTTTAAGTAATCTCCATACCCAATGTGGAACTTGAACTCGAAACCCTGAGATCAAGAGTCGCATGCTCTACCGACTGAGCCAGCTGGGCACATTGTAGAAAGTCATTATTTAATGTAATAACCAATAGTACAAGTAATCTACCCCATGCTAATGGACTTTAAAGGAAAGCAGGTATCTTCCTTGTACTCTTTTCTTTCTCTTCAGCTAAAACACTGAGATTAAAAAAAAAATGATTACAAGCTATAAAATCAGCAAATTGAATCTGAAATTCTATTTGAGTTGCTTTCTGAAGGTGTTACTTTTCTGAAGGCATTATTTGAGTTTGACTAAAAAATCTATGTTAGAATTTGTTGGGAACTTGATATCTGTGATAGAGCGAACAGGTTCACAAATTTCTATACTTGTTTAGAGTTTTGTGATGTTGTGTGACCTTGTTCAAGTCTTTTAAACGCTTTGAAAATTAGAGGATTGAGGCAAAGAGTTTTTTCAAGTGCAAAGGTTTTGTGAGTCTAGGGTTTTGTTTTTGTAAAAATACTGACTTAGCAGGTCACCCCTTTCCAGCTCTGATCACAATGTCCCTGAGATTAAATTCTGAAGCAAGCCTACAGTTGCTGAAGTCATAGTCTTGTGCTGCGGTCCATCCTAACAGCATTTCCACTTACACACACTCTGGCTCAGTCCTGATGGTTTATAAGAATATTTAAGAATCCCCAAATAGTATCTAGACATATGAAAAGGGCAAATGTTTCTTCCAACTTTGAAAGCTGTTTGATTCGGGCACTTGGGACAATCTGACTCATTATTATAAGAACTTATTTGAATCAGGACTTAACACATTTCACAGAGAGTCTCTACTTCTGTTTCCCTGGGCACCGTGATCCTGCATCCTCCTCCCCTGTCCTGTTATTGTCAACCTTTCTATCCTGTGAGCGTGTGTGCAAGTCTGTTCCATTTTTAAAATAGCTCCCTCCCATTAATCTTTCCTCTTTTGTTAAAATGTAAAGTTCTCAAAGCAAAAATGAAAACAAAAGCACTATGCTTTCTGGTTTACATCCTCACCTCTACATCACACTCTAAATCCCCTGCTCTCTGCCCTCTACTTCTCTCCTCTACTGATATTGCTCCACTGAAGCCAACAATGAAAGCTAGCAGTTGCCAAATTCCAGTGGACATTTTCCAGCCCCTTAGCCCCTGGTCATCTTCACTGCCCTGAATTCAGTAAACAGTCTCTTTCTCCAAGAAACTCTGTGTGCTCTTGACTTCCACCATATCATACTCATTTGGTTCTCCTTGTATGTTTCCAACTTTTGTCTGTGTCTTTTGTGGACTCTGCTCTGCCTGCCCTTTAAATGCTGTGTGACATCAAATAGGGCACTTGATTTTTTATCCATGAAAAGTAAGAGGGGTTTGAATGGATAATCTCTAAATTCCCTCAAACTCTAATACCCTTTCAGTCATATTATCAGGAGTCAGGAAAACTGGCTTGAGCTACAGAAAACTCCTGTGTTTCAAGTAGAAAGAAGTGTAATGAGAGATGATTAACATTTGGGCTGCAGTTCTGCAAAGGCATGTTGTTGGCGGCTGCTTCTTATTCAGAGAAATCATAAAAGCTGAAAACTAGTATGACGTCATTCAGCAGTTTATCATCATGTGGGAGACTGACTAATGGGAGTTGTGGTTTCAGCATAACAGAACAACCGACCATTCATGGAGGACTTGAGTGCTGTGACTTGGAGGGAGGATGGTATGAATGAGGCTCTTTGGCCACCATAGCCTCCAGACATGACCACACACCAGGCATGGTTACAGTCCTAGAGAGCTGGAAAGATTCAAACCACCATATATAAATGCTCCTACTGGGGACATCATGTTTGACTAAGTACGACAACTGATGATAAAAATGTTGGCCTTTTCCAGTAATACTTAATTAAATGGTACCTATAGTTTTCAATATTAATTTAGTTATATATACTGCTAGCTAAGATTTCAGATTATTTGCTGAGAGTGAGATTTAATTTGATAGGCAGGGGTGGGAGCAAAAGTTTAAGGGTCTTTGAATCTCTAAAGGGGGATGGGTACAGACACTGCTGGGTGGGGGATAGGAGATAGAAGAGAGCATTTGTTGGAGCTGTTAAATCTGTCTCCCTTGTGGTGGTACTTGCGGATGCTCTCATTTGTGAGTGTGTAGTATTCCTCCAGTAATGTCTGATTTAATTAAAAACTCTAGGTCCTGAACACTGAAGGCTGAGACAGATTTGTGTGATGTGAGGGTGTAGGGCATAATTCATTTAATATTTTTGAGGTGATTCAGAGCTGACAAATAAGGTCTTAAATCCACAAAGATGCAGCATATCAAGTGATTGCGGGTGGGCAGAAGAGACCATGCACACACTGTCACTCTTAGATTAAAGTTCCCAACTGAATGAAGCAAAGATACAAAACGTAATTGGTTGGTCATCTGCTAAGTCATTCTGCAAAGGTGTTGCCTTGGCTACAGCTATAACCAAATTCAGGCCTTGGCCAACAAGATGGTGCACATGTTGGACCACTGAGACAGTAGATAGGGCCCTATACCATTTTCTTGAGCACACACGCAGAGAAACTTTGTCAGTCTCCGCTTCCTTGTATGGGATGCACAGGGCTGCTGCCCCTTGGCAACTCTGAATGGGAACCTTGGAATACCAGATGGGTGCCCGATGGCAGGCCTGGGAATTACATTAACTTTAGCTGTGCAGTGATGGTGCTGGCATTTTGCCTCACCTCTCACAGCAAAGGACATCCAGCAACACTCTCCTGGGAAGCAGATTAACTTCTGTGAGTCACTGCTTTTCCATCTCATTTATGATTCATGACCTGGGCTATATTTTTAGCTTGTATTTCTTTGGGTCTGAGAAGTGGGCTGGGTGGAAGTGTTGTTTGGAAACTTATGGAAGAATGAGGAGAAATTGGCATCACACTGAAGCTTGAGTAGCCTGAAATTTGTTTATAATCATCAGACATTCTGTAAACATTTACTGAGATCCTATTATGTGCCATGTACTGTGCCAGACTCCAAAACTGCAAGTAAATGAGACCCAGCTTCTGCCCACCCAGAGCCCACTGAATTGTGTGGGCAGACAGCTAACTTGATAACAGATGTACTAGAGCTGCTGCCTATACTCCCAGCTGTGTCTCTGGATTTTAGTCATATCGAAGTCTTTGGTGTTTTTGCACCCCTTCTCCTTTTTTTAAAAATTTAATTTTATTTAAATTCAATTAACTAACAGATGGTGCATTATTACTTTCAGAGGTAGAGTTCAGTGATTCATCCATTGCATTCAACACCCAGTGCTCATTACATCATGTGCCCTCCTTAATGCTCACCACCCAGTTACCCCATTGCCCCATCCACCTCCCCGCCAGCAACGCTCAGTTTGTTTCCTAGAGTTAAGAGTCTCTTATGGTTTGTCTCCTTCTCTGATTTCATCCTATTTTATATTTCCCTCCTTTCCCCTATGATCCTCTGTGCTGTTTCTTAAATTCTGCATATGAGTGAAATCGTATGATAATGATCTTTCTCTGATTGACTTATTTCACTTAGCATAATACCCTCTAGTTCCATCCATGTCATTGCAAATGACAAGATTTCATTCTTTTTGATGGCTGAGTAATATTCCATTGTACAAATACCACATCTTCTTTATCTAGTCATCCGTCAGTGGACATCTGAGCTCTTTCCATAGTTTGACTATTGTGAACTTTGCTGCTATAAACATTGGGGTGCAGGTGCCCCTTCAGATCACTATGTTTGTGTCCTTTGGGTAAATACCTAGTAGCAGCACCCCTTATTCTTGCCATTACCTGTTGGGCATGCCATGTTCATTGCCTGGAAATATCTCCTCCAATCTCTCCTTAGTTGCCCTTCATGACTCACACCAGCATCCCTTCTTCTGAAAAATCTTCCCTGATTCCCTGAGGCTGGGTTGGAGCCCCCTCTTACACATTCCCATAGCACCTTGCATCCCAGTGTTTATCACACTCCTATGAAGAGCAGTCTTGATTGAGGTCCCTTCATGGCAGTTGAGACTTACTCATCAGCTCCCCAAACTAGAAGGCGGGTGGAAATGAAGAGGTTTTGGAAGAACAACACTGTCATTCCCGTACAATCGCTGCCATTTGCCGAGCCCTTCCCATGTGCCAGTCACTGTGCTCAGCACCACACATGCGTTACCACATTGGGACCTCGCAGCAACCCTATGAAACAGATAAGTTATTGTCCCTATTTTATAGATGAGATGTAAAGTTATTTGCCTCAGGCTTCACAGCTAGTACGTGCAAAGCTGAGATTCAAACGCAGGCCTGCCTGACTCTTAAAACCCGTGCTCCTAGACTCTGGCATGTTCCTTCTCCACTTTCGTGTTTACGGTATCAGTCGCGATAGACTAGGTCGTTCTGCTCACAAGCAATCCTGGCTTTCCAGCAGCTTAGACAACGAAAGTGTATTTCTTCTTTATACCATGTATCCACAGCACATTGGCTGGGGGGCTCTACCCTGTGTTCTTCTCCCTCAGGGACCCAGCCTGAGGTCTCCAATTGCAAGAGAAAGGACATGTGACAAAGCATTCGCAAAGTGCTAATCTACTTGAATGTTATTGGCCAAGTCAGGAGAAGTGTAATCCCACTATGTCCTGGGAAGGCCAAAAATTGGAAATAATTGTGGACAGCCCCAATAACTGCCACCTATACAAAGAAAGGAGTGGGGGAAGTAGATGAATGAAGACAAAAGGGAAGGATAAAGTGTCCAGAGGAATGAAGGTCTTCCAGGGATTAAGAAAAAGCTTGCTTTTTAAACCATAGGTCTCTAGTTAAATGGCTACTGGGATCAATTATTCAGTTGTTCTTCCTGTAAGCAGCACCGTTAAGACTTCTCTTCTGAATGTTTTAATGCTTTGACACAACCTGGGATTTCACTGGGTCCATCAAGAGAGTGCAGTCAATTAGTATTACAAAAGCAGCTAATCAGAGTACGGCCAGTATTCCAATTCTCATTTTCATTATGAGGAACGAGTTCTGCCGCTTTAGAGACTTTCTCCAAGAACAATAGAAAACAGAATTCCCATTCTCCTAGGATTAGGCCTCTACAGTGACAACAACAACAACAACAACAAACTCTTGAAAGTTTCTTAGGAGGCGGGGCCACAGGGCTAACAGTTGCTCTTCCCCACAAGGGGCTTAGCTTAAAGTTATTGGGTGCAGCTTTTGAACCTCAACAAACATTAAAACTGGATATTAGCTACAGGGCTCTTAAGGAGTTTCTGCAAAGAGCACATTGAGAATATTTTGGTCAAGGAAAATCCACCTTTGTACAATGCGATTCCTGTTTTTCAAGAACACAGACGGTGATCGTCATGGTGTGGAACGAAACACAATACTTACTGTTTTAGGTGGTGGATGCAGCAATCATGCTTCAAGCCACTATGAGATTATAGATTATATAAACATCTACCACCTACAGAGGATGGCTGGCCTTACCACTCATTTTTCTCTTGATGCAAAAAAAAGAAAAAAAAAGGAATGAACAAATATAGATTTCAGGCTCTTGAACCTGGAGCAGAAGAAGGAGCTTTCAGCAGCGTAGATGTTTGGATTTTTAAAAACATATTCAATTCAATCAACTAAAGTATATTTTGAGGGGCTACTGTCTGCCGGACAGTATTCTAGGTATTGGGGATAGAGCAATATTCAGCTCTTTGCTACTTATAATGAGGGCTTGGGTGAATGAGTGGAGGAGAGACTCAGTGTAGTGTTATCTCCCTGGGCTATATCCATCATGGAACATGGGGCACTTCAGGGGGGTCAGCATCATGGGGAAAACTCCTACCTGACCCAGGTACCATGGGGGAATTGCTATCAGCAGATGCCTCATCGATAGGAGGTACATCACTGTACTATCTGGTACTTTTGAAAGATGCTGGACTTGGAGTCTTCCCTGGATGGTAAACTTCTCCAGGTCAGGGAGATAACATGGACTATCACAGTGTTAAGCTTAAAGAGACCTGGGTTCTTCTCATTAGCCAGCTCTGTGGCCCTCGAGCAGAGCACCAAACCTCTGATAATCAGTTTTCTCCCATCTGTAAAAGGAGTGTCAGGGTCTGTCACAATTTTATCACAAGGATCAAATGAGATGACACTTGTGAAAAGAGACCCTGGAAATCTCTGTGTCAAAGCACGTGGTCGCATAGGATGGCTCTTCTGGCCTTGCCCAGACACAGAAAAGAGTTACTCGTGTCTCCCCACATGTGGGTGTGAAGTTATTCCTGGGAATGCTCGTGGCCCTTCCGAAGTTCTCGGTCTGCTTTTTGCCACCGGGATGACCTCCGACTGAGTGACTTTGTCTGTGCTCAGGTCTGTAGGCAGAGATGAAACCTCTCTCAGTTCAAAAAAATCCCCGTGGGTAAGGGGTTCTCGATGGGAGTAGGACTGTTGGTATGTGACCCTGCATAGCCACCCCGCGTGATGCAGATGGCTGTCATACTTTCCTTTCCCACGGACGGCCGGTACTTTTTTTTTTTCAGACAAATTGGAAGGTTTCTTTGGCCCATTGTAGATAGCTCATATCCTAGTGTATTAGAGTGTCATCAAAGTGCCAACCCGACCAAGATCTTTATTGTTTATCTGGGCTTCCAGCACTCAAGACATTCTATCTGCAGGATCCTGGATTGCCCACTTTTCTTCCGAATCAATTCAAAACTTCCCTTATTTAATTCTAAAATTCCCCAGGAGATGATAGTTAAGACATTATCAGCTCCGCTCGCCTTAGAGGGACTTTAAAACAACAGATGTTTTCTCCATCTGCTGTGGGCAAAGGAGTCTACTTCGTTGGGAAAGAGCATAGGAGGAGAGGGTGGCCAAGGGGGCCCAGCTTTGCCCCCTTCACAACCCTGCTCTGGGTTGGGCAGGAAGCCTGCAGAGGAAGTTCTTCCTTTTGGAAGAACAAGCAGAACACACCACTTACTTGAAGATTTCATCTTTGTAACCAGTGAGGACTCCGGGTTGAAATGACTTGGTTGCCGAGACCTGAGTGTGAATGAATGAACAATTCCAGATATTCAGGCTGTTGAACCTGGAGCAGAAGGAGCTTTTGGAGGGGGAGATGTTTGAATTTTTAAAAATATACTCAATTCAATCTACCCAAGTGTGTGTGTGTGTGTGTGTGTGTGTGTGTGTGTGTGTGTTTGAAGTATAATTAACCAAACCGTGTGATTTTGAGGGCTACTGCATGCAAGGTGGTCTTCCAGGTGTGGAGGACAGAGCGGTCTCAGCTCTTTGCTACCAACGTTCTAGTCAGGGGGGACAGACAACAAACAACAAATACATGATGCTATCAGCAATAAGTGATCCAAAGAAAAGCAAATACAAGGGGCGCCTGGGTGGCTCAGTCGGTTAAGCGTCTGCCTTCCTCTCAGGTCATGATCCCAGGGCCCTGGGATTGAGCCCCACATCAGGCTCCCTGCTCCACGGGAAGCCTGCTTCTCCCTCTCCCACTCCCCCTGCTTGTGTTCCTTCTCTTGCTGTGTCTCTCTCTGTCAAATAAATAAATAAAATCTTTAAAAAAAATTAAAAAGAAAGAAAAGCAAATACAAGAGAACAGAGAACGGTAGAGAGGGAGGGTGTCCACTGCTCTGTGCTCTTGGAGGCAAGTTTCTTAAGCGCCACTGCATCACTCTAAGAAAAGTCAGTCTTTGTGAAGACCCCTTGTGCCTCTTCCACCGAGGCCAGTCTTCTTGTTTGTCTCACTGAACTCCCTCGAAACTTGCTCCCCAATATTGCTCCCTGTTCCGGAGGAGGGGCCCTGCAACCCCATCGTCTACCTGCCCCGGTTTTCAATTGTTGCTGCACTAAACAGGGACGGACCTTCCAGTCCCTTCTCGTACGACACACATACTGAGTCAAAGCTGGCACAAGGAGGCCTTTGACCAGCTTCCCTTCAGGATTATTTTAACTGGCAACATACCCCTTTAAGAAGGAACACATTACAGATGGTCCAGTTAGGATGCAGGTTATTTTGAGACTTCCTGAATGTCATTTCTTGGCTACTTCATTCAAATAAATCATTTATTGCACTGTAAGAGGTGCAGGGGATAATGATGACTAAGACTCACTCCCTGCCCTTGAGAAGCCCACAGTCCAGCTGCAGGCTTAGACATTTAAAAAGATAAATTGCAGCACCACTGGGTGAGTGCAACCTTGGGGTATGACCAAGATGCTCTGGGAGCCCAAGGGAAGGGCAATGAACTCTGCCTCGAGAGTGCTGAAGAGGATGTCAAACAACTTTAATAATTTCTGATGCTTCATTTAGTTATTCATTATCCATCGATTCGACCATATTTCCTGCATGGTTTACATCGGGGTCACACGCTGCCTTGCAGATATTGTTTGTTTGGCCTGTTATTGTTGCTTGGTAGCAGCTTTACTGAGATGTAATCCACATGCCATCAATTCACCCATTTAAGGTGTGCAATTCAATGGTTTTAAGTATATTCACAGGGTTGTGCCAATACCTCCCATTTTAGAACATCGTTATCAACCCCAAAGGAAACCCCGGACCCTTCAGCAGTCACATCCCAACCCCCCAAACTTTCCAGCCCTCCTTTCTAGCTCTATAGGTTTGTCTACTCTGGACATTTCAGATAAATGAAATCATGCGACATGTGGTCTTTTGTGACTGCCTTCTTTCACTTAGAATAATATTTTCAAGATTCATTTATGTTTGTTCCTTTTCATTGCCAAATGCTTTTTCAATGCATGATATGTCCTTTTTATCAATCTATTCATCAGTTGATGGATACTTGGTGGTTTCTACCTTTCGGCCATTATGTATAATGCTGCTATGAATATTTGGGTGCAAGATTTTGGTGTGGACATATGTTTTCAGTTTTCATGGGTATTTATTGAGGAGCGGAATTGCTAGGTCATATGGTAATTCTAAATTTAACTTTTTTTTTTTTTAAGATTTTATTTATTTGAGAGGGAGAGTGAAAGCAAAAGAGAGAGAGAGAGAGCACACAAGCTAGGGGGAGAGGCAGAGGGAGAGAGAGAAGCAGACTCCGTGAGCAGGGAGCCTGATGTGGGGCTCGATCCAAGGACCCTGAGATCATGACCTGAGCCAAAGGCAGATGCTTAACTGACTGAGACACCCAGGTGCCCCTAAATTTAACTTTTTGAGGAATCGCCAAGCTGTTTTTCCTAGTGATTGCACCATTTTACATTCCCACACTGTATCAGGGTTCCAGTTTCTCCACGTCTTTGCCAACACTTGCTATTTTGGGTCCATTTGTTTTTTAAATGATGGCCATCTCAGAGGGTATGAAGTGGTATCTCACTGTCATTTTGCTCTGCATTTCCCTAATGAGGAATGATATTGAGCATCATTTTGTGTGCTTCTTGGCCATTTATGTATCTTCTTTGGATAAATGTTTATTCAGATCTTTTACCCATTTTCAGAGTGGGTTATTTGTCTTTTTATTATTGAGTTGTAAGAGTTTTTTATATATTCTGGATCCAAGTCCATTATCAGATATATCATTTGCAAATATTTTCTCCCATTTTGTGGGTGGTCTTTTCATTTTCTTGGTAGTGTCCCATGAAGCACAAAAGTATTTAATTTTTATGAAATCCAATTTATCTATTTTTTTTTATTAGCTTGTGCTTTTGCTGTTATATCCAAGGTCCTGATTTTTGTCTATTTTCTTTTATCATTTTAACTCTCATACATATGTCTTGGATCCATTTTGAGTTTATTTCTGCATATGGTATGAGGTGTGGGGTCTAGTTTCAGTCCTTTTTTTATGTAGATATTCAATTGCTCCAGCACCATTTGTTGAAAAGACTGTCCTTTCCCCTTTTGCATTATTTTGGCATCCTTGTCAAAAATCAGTTGACAGTATACATGAGGGTTTATTTCTGGCTTCTAATTCTATTCCTTTGATCTAAGTGTCTATCTTTATGCTATACCACACCTGTTTTGATTGTGTTGCTGGGTAGTAAGTTTTGAAATTGGAACATGTGAGTCCTCTAACTTTGTTCTTTCTCAAGATCATGCTGGCAACTCTGGGCCTCTTGAATTTCCTTGTGAGTTTTAGGAGCAGCTTGTCAATATCTGCAAAGAAGCCATCTGGGGTTTTGATAGGAATTTAGTTAATTCTGTAGATTAGTTTTGAGAGATTTTAGTTTTGCTACTTTAACAACATAAACTCATCTGATCCATGAGGGTGGATGTCTTTCCATTTATTATGATCTTCTTGAATTTCCTTCAACAATATTTTATAGTTTTAAAAGTATAAGTTTTACATTTATTTTGTTAAATTTATTTGTAAATATTTTATTCTTTTTGATTCTATTACAATGTAATTGTTTCCTTAATTTCATTTTTGGATTGTTCATTGTGACTGGTTGGGTTTTGAAATTAGGAAAACTTACAGATAAAGTCTGATTTTTGGCTTTGTCTGAAATCATATCTGGTTTCCCAAATAGCAACAAAGGACTTGAGTGAGTAGTTTGGGTTCTTTCCTTCTTTTAGGCCATTTTTTTCTGAGTTTGTCCTCATCTGGCTACTTTCTTATATCTGGATTAATTCACTCATTAATATTGTGATTATTAAGCGCTGAGTTTTTGACCTTTATGATTGTTGTTTTGGGAAATCTAAGTTTGATGAGTTTTAGTTTGAATAAGGGATTAATATTATCTAAATCTTTAATATGATTATTTTTATGTACACATCCTATTCTTTCTCAAAAGTTATTCAAGCCATATCTTACTCATTCATCTCAGGAACATTGATGAGTTAGGCTCTATACTGAAGATACAAAGAAGAAATAGACACCATTTTTGCTTTAAAAGAGGTATATACACATTGATAAAAAGTGCCATATGGGCAACTAGAGTTTTATAAAAGGTCTGCTAGTAGTCCATAAAGTGTGCAGAGGAGGGCTTAGGAAAGGGAGTGTGGTCAAGACTGTGGTTAAGGAAGGGAGAGGAGAGGAGAGGACTCATGAAAGAAGTGACCTTTGCATGATGATAGTTGGGACCTTGTCCACTAAGCTAAGAGAGTTGGATCTTTTCCTGTGGACTGGTGTTTTCTCTAAAGTGTGATTCTTGGACCACCTGTAGCAGAATCACCTGAGTGCTTGTTTTTTGTTTTTAAAGATTTTATTTATTTATCAGAGAGAGAGAGCACAAGCAGGGGATGAGGCAGGCAGAGGGAGAAACAGGCTCCCTGCTGAGCAAGGAGCCTGATGCAGGACTCAATCCCAGGACCCTGAGATCAT
Organism: Mirounga leonina; assembly: GCF_011800145.1. Lineage (NCBI taxonomy): Eukaryota > Metazoa > Chordata > Mammalia > Carnivora > Phocidae > Mirounga > Mirounga leonina. Next base: position 25,090,117 of record NW_023270839.1, on the reverse strand, counting down.
GACCTGAGCCGAAGGCAGACACTTAACTGACTGAGCCACCCAGGCGTCCCCACCTGAGTGCTTATTAAAATGCAGTTACTCAGACCTACTGAAACAGAATATCTCAGAGCCCAGGAATCTGCTTTTGAAAAATCTGCTTTTTAAGTTTCTCTGGTGATTTTGAAGTTCTATAAAGTTTGAGAAGCTCTGTTTGAGGATGGGGGCCCTGTAAAGATTTTTAGGTGGGAAAGGAGTAGGCTAGGATGGAGTTATATCATGCCAGACCTGAGTTTCAGTGAGGTGTTAGCTGCATTGGGAAAGGCAGATTCAGAGGGTGGGACACCAGAGACTCTGTTGTTGTGGGGGTTATTTCAAAATTCAGCACTATTGTGAAACTCAGGTAGAGTAAAGAGTACACTGGACAGTCCCTAAAATCTTCCATATCTGTGCACTTGGACTGTCAAAGGTCAGAATCAGTGCCTTATGTTTTTGTTTGTATTTACAGGGAGGCCTCCTTTCCCTGGGGCCATTGAGGTCAAGGTCTAATTTGGAGAGTAGGGTTTGGGGCTACAGGATTGAACAAAGAGATTGATCTCTTGCTTACCCCCAGCCAAATGAATATGGTTCATTTCAGGTACATTGAACGTGCATATGATGCAGTTGAGAGGCAGAGTGCCCAAATGAGGATGGTAAAAGTTGGGGCAGGTGTGGAGTTGAGGGAAGAAGACAAGACAGATCCTGTCTTGAATTGGCAGGGCTCTGAGCTTGAATTGGCAGGGCTTGGCCCCTGATTGGATGAGGGATTTGAAAGAAGGGGAAGAGTTGAGTTTCCTGGCTCATGTAACTAGGTGGATGGTGATACTGTTGCTTGAGATCAGAAATGTAAGTAGAGGAATAATTTGGATATACTGAATTTGTGATGCAAGTGGAATGCATATTCATGTGATTACACGGGTCTGTAGCATGCAAAATCTACAGTTGAAAATCTCTGTGCCATTAGTACCCAGGTAATAATTGAAGGCTTACATGGTAGAGATTGACTTTATTGAATGGGAGTAGAACTTGGACATCAGAATTTTCTAAGCTTCCCTGGTGATTCTAAGATGCAGTCAGGGTTGACTGCATAGTATAGGGTGAGAGGAGAAGAGACCATTGTTTAAAGAGAAAACAGGGGTAAAAATAAGGAACTAGCAAAGGAGACTAAGAAGGATCAGTCAGAGGATGAAGATGAAGAATCAGAGAAAAATGCTGTCATGAAAGCCAAAGGGGGAGAGAGGGTCAGAGGAAAGAGAAGGAGGTGAGTAGAGGTCAGAAAGGGCAATGCCCTAGGCAGGTGAACCAGAACAAAAACAGTTGATTCAAGTAGACCCTGATAAGGTAGTTGGTTTGCTCAGGCAGTTTCAATAGAGTTTTGAGGCCAAAACTACTAGAGTGAGTTGAGGCATGAATAGAAAGAAAGGAAGTGGAGACAACATCACAAGATTATGAAGAGAATGTCCTCCCTCCAATCGCCCTTTCTTAGTGAGAAAGACTAGAAGTTATTTAAAGGTGGCAGAAAAATCCTGCCGTGTCTTTGGGCCACGTGTGTGGCCTTCACTATTGTCAAACATTTATTTCATGAAGGTCAAACCCTTGTCATATCACACTTAATTATATACTGTTCTTCGGTGTTTTGATCATTTCGAAGTGTCATTCTTCCCTGTCTTGTCAAATGCAGGGCCTCTGCCTGAAGCCTTCTCTGGAACAATATCCCCCTATACTCCTAACACAGGGGCAGGCACATTCCAGGAAAGGAATACTGCATGCCACAGAAAAAAAAAAAAAGGAGTTAATCCTACTTAATAATTAATGAATTGTGCTTCCTAGAGGTTAAGGTAGGCTCTATTTAAATTTTAAACCCTATAATAATACTACCTACTTATTTTTAAAAAATAAACAATATAAAAGTGTAAAGTAAAAAGTAAAAGCTTGCCTCTCTCCCATTCCCAGAAGTAACCGCTGTTACCTTTCTTACCAGTTTCTTATGTGTCCTTCAGACATTCTTTCTGAGGATATAAGAATATATATCCTTTTTCTTTAGGTAATATGGTCAAAATCATTCTGTAAAGGAGCCAGTATGAGAAATTCTCATAAGCTAGCTATCATTCCTCCTCTCTGAAAACCCCAGTAATTTCTTCAAAGCCCAAGATACACACAGCAATGAATAGGCTGTTCACCTCTCCCTGGGAGCAAGTGGTTGAAGCTCAGACAGTACAAAAATATTATTGCTGCCTTGGGGCATGAAGAGAGAGCATGAGCTAGGAGTTAGGTAAGCTGTCTGTCAGGTGCTGAATAGGAAGGTTGTCTGAGCACTGCTGAGCTCTACTACTTTCTTACCACCCGTGTATGCCTCTAATAAAGGTCTTCGGTGTCCTCTCAGGGTCAGGAATTAGGGAGTGTCTTCTGTCTCGTGCGCCACCTCCTGTGTTCCCCAGAAGAAGCTGGATTCATCCTGCTCTCACCACTGTGGCCCCCAGGCTCATTTCATTGTTACCCACTTCAGTAGACCAAAGGAAGAGTCAGTGGGAGCCAGCTCAGTGACCCTTTTTCTGTTTTTACTTTTCCTGTTATACAAGGCTTACACACAGAGTCCCAGGATGGGCTACAGACTCTGGAATAAACCCTGATTCAGTCTCACTGCTTAAATGAAACTGAGCCAGGCACTTCCCTTTAATAGACTTTAATATATTCATCTATTAAATGGAATTAACAGTAATGACTATACTCCTAGAAAGAAAAGAAATAATCCCTTTCATGATTCTCTTATCCTTATGAGCCTGGGTTTCTTTCTTTTCTTTTCTTTCTTTTCTTTTCTCCTTCTTTTTTTAATGTAGGCTCCACGCCCAGTGTAGAGCCCAACATGAGGCTTGAACTCATGACCAGAGGATCGAGACCTGAGCTGAGATCAAGGGTCGGATACTTAACTGACTGAGCCACCCAGGTACCCCTGAGGCTGGGTTTCTTAAGAACAGAGTCCATATCTTATTCATATCCACATTTAATAAATGAGTAAGAGGTATTGTCATTCCCAGTTTATACCTAAATCAACAAACCAAACTTCTCCTTCCTCAGGCATTGACATTCAACCACTGTCTGCTTATGTGGTCATCAGGTACCTAAACAAAGAAGTGGACAGATTATTTTTATGCACTGCCCTCTCCCTGCTTCCTCATAGCAATGGTTTCTGAGTGAAATGGACTCTGTGAGTTAATGGGAAGACCAAGTCCAAAGTCCATTCCAGGCTTCAGGATAATTGTGAAAAAGCGGGCACCGATTCCCTCCCTTCCTTTTGCTCAGAGTGGCTTTCTCAACACATGCCCACAGTGGAAGGGGAAATGTACTCATTGTCATATCACCTCAGGCATGACTCACATTTCTAGTGTCTGGAGCGAAATAGAGGTTCCCATGAAGGACAAGGGGGTCGGAAGCAATGCCTGGATCTGTCTTAGAAGGAAGCGGATGAGGTGGTTACTGCCTTGAAGTGTGATTAAGAACAAAGCCTTGTAAGAGTTTCTCTCTTCCTGTTCTCTCTCCACTAAAAACCTCTTTCCTCACTGATAACCCAAATTCCACCATTGGTGATCTGCCGCACTGGACTGAAAATTGCCCCCACTTTGACACTCATCCTCACGTGGGTGTTGAGCCTCATTGGCCTTGGAGTGTCTCTGTCCAACTGACTCTGTTTGCCTTTTTCCCCATTCCTGTCCGATATGCAGCCTGCTCTCCCTTCCTGTTAAAGTCCCCACCATCAACTTTATCATCCAGGGCTCTCCCCACCTACTGCCGCTAGACTGCCTGAGGAGGACACGTTCTCCCCAGCCTCCCACTTCCCTACAAAACCTCTTCCATTTAGGTTGTTTGTTGCCAATCTCTAAGATGGGAACTAACAAAAATAACAGACAGAGGAAATGACAGAGAAATCCAAAAGTCTTCCAAAGGTATCATCCTGGTTTATAGTTACTGAGTCTCCTTCTGAGTCCTCATTTCTCCTGTACTCCTCATTTATCCCCCAGGATGAGAGACCAGTCAAACCTTCACATCCTTCCATCTCTTCTCTCCCTCTGCTCATTTTAAAGACACTGTTGGAGTTGAACAATAGAAGCTTTATTCATTCTTCCAACTAGTATTTATTGAGTACCAACATGTCCCAAGCACTGCCCCAGATGCTGGGAATACAGCATTGATTATGTTTACAGTCAAGGGAATGAAGACAAGCAATAAACAAGCAAGCCAACAAGTAGACCTGATCATCCGTGGCACAAAAGTGACCAGTGAGGGCTGTGATGAAGGGTGACAGGAGGCAGTGATATTTAAATTAAAACCTACAGGTTGAGAAGAAGTCAGTCCTAGAAAGAGATGGCGGAAGAGCAAGACAGAAGGGGAGAGGGGAAGGGGCAAGTGCAAAGGCCCTGTGTTTGGAAAGAGTTGGGTGTACTTGAGGAAGAGAGAGAAGACCAATGTGTCAGCGACGTGTATACGGGGAGAATGACACAGATGAAGTTGGGGGGTAAGCAGGGGCCAGAAAACACAGGATCTGGGGGTTTATAATAACATGGTTGTTTTGATAATAAATACCAGGCGTTTCCAGAATGGAGGGACATTTTTGAAAAATCAATCTGGCAGAATATGTAGGTGGAAAAATGTAGGTGTTTGTTTACATTTTCAAAAAGTGTGCCTTGATGGGCTGGTTAGTATCATTGTCATCTGAACTTGATGATTTACCGCTGAAGGGAAAGATGACACCCACCTTGGTGCTGACAAAGCCTCCTGCAGGAATTAGAGGAGTAGCCCAGACCTGTACCCCAACTGTGTGGGGAGTTCATTCTTTCCAGGATGAGGGGTGCAGGAAATAGAGGAGCAGGAGCTAAGTCCTGAAATGAGAGAAGATACTGAAGGCAGGAGAAGCTGGAGCAGCCAGTGAGGACATGAAAACAATCTTTTCAATGCACCTCAGCATGAAACTTGGACCCTTGGAATCTCCTTTCCTGACAGTTCTGAGATGAACTTTCTACCACATCCCCTAAATCTAGATTTTCTTTCCTAATAAGTCTTATGGATTATTGAACAGAACTGTCCAGACATCACTCACTTTTCCAGTTATATCTTAACCTTGGGAAGTTAAGCATGATTGGGATGGTATAAAGTGTTCAAAAAATTTTTTGTATGTCAATACTAGAGACCCAAGAGGAGTGTGACAAACGAATCTGGCTGAGAATTGTCAGGTGATTGTCCTGGCCAGCGTGCTCTCCCAGCACTAGGCTCTAGGCAACATTTGGTAGGCTGACTTGCCATTAGGATGCTAAATCTACAGAATTTGCTCAGAAGTACTATAAGAAGTGTCTGGGGAGGCACCCTCTGGATCCTGCCATCTTTCCACGGTGCTTTTGCCATTTCCAAGCAGAGGGAGGCTGGAAGGCTTCCAGAGGAAAGCTAAACAGGAAGCATATAATTTCCGAGGAGCTGACAGATAACTTTCAATCAGACCACTTGGCTCTCATAACATTTCCGAGCTCATTCTCAGAGACACACTCTCCCTCGTCAGCTAAGGCTCTGCTAAGAGGATTTACTCCCACAGCCTCGCTTGGCAAAGCTACACAGAAGACTACTAAGTCTGCATCCCTAGGCTTAATTCTTCTCCACCATTCCAGAATCCAATTTTCAACTGCAGGCTTGTCATTTCCTGGATACCCCACCAATGTCTTTCAGTCAACGGGTCCCAAACCAACTCATCATCTTCCCCTCTCCTGGTTTTCCTGTTTCTGTTAATGGAATCACTGTTCCCTCTGCTACCCTGGCTGGAAACATCTGAGTCATCCTTGACTCATCCTTGTCTCTTATTCTCTAGATCAAATCAACTGCCGAATCATGTAGTATCTATTTCCGTGATGTCACTTGACTTAGTCCCCTCCTTCCTATTGCCGCCATCTCTCCTCGGTGTGGGCTCTCATTACTTCCCCCTCGACAGGAACATCCTCACTTTCCCCCCCACCAAAAACCCACCTCCATACTCCTGCCGACATAAGGCTTCTCACACACAGACAGACCACATCGCTCTGGTACCGGCAGCCCGCCATGGTTCCCATATTAAATATAAACTGTCTTTTCGCTTATAAGGCACAATTCCTTTTCTAATACTCCATGTTCAAGGGAAATTTACTAATTCCTGACGTAGGACATGACTCTTTTTTCCTTTCTTGAACCCTTTTAGTAAATGATCTTGTGAAAAAGTAAGATCTTCTTATATGACTAAATTTTGTATTTAGCAGTTATATGCTTGTTTTATCTCCTTAGAAGCTTCACTGGTCCCTGTATTATTTGCTTCACATACCATTGGAGCACATGCATGGACCCAGTGCTGTTCTAAGAGCTTCACCCATGTGAAAAAATTTAACTCTCGTAACAATTCTAATTGTTTCCCCCATTTTGCCAGTGACAAAACTGAAGTGTAGAGAAGTAACGTGCTGAGCTTCCATTACTAATAAGTGGCAGATCCAGGATTTGGATGTGCACAGTCCAGCACCAGAGCCCATGCTCGAACTCACATCATCTTTGCTACCTGCCTTCCTGCTATCAAAGTTGGGATTTGGCTGTGTTTTATTTTTTTATTTATTTTTTTAAAGATTTTATTTATTTATTTGACAGAGAGAGACACAGCAAGAGAGGGAACACAAGCAGGGGGAGTGGGAGAGGGAGAAGCAGGCTTCCCGCTGAGCAGGGAGCCCGATGCGGGGCTTGATGCGGGGCTTGATGTGGGGCTCAATCCCAGGAATGTGGGATCATGACCTGAGCCGAAGGCAGATGCTTAACAACTGAGCCACCCAGAAGTCCCTGGCTGATGTTTTATAACTGAACTGAGGCTTAAGGCATGTGTCCATTAATGGTCAGAAATATCAATGGTAGGCTAAGTGTGCCAATGTAAGTTGGTATCAGGAGCTGACTTAAGGCGTTTCCCAGGAAATCACTATGAAGATGAGAAACATCATTGTGCTATTTTTTTTCCAACTTATTCTTTTTTTTTTCTTTATTCCAGTACATGGGCTGTATTGAAGTACTGCAATCAATGAGGTCACTGGATTTTGGAATGAGAACCCAAGTAACAAGGTAAGAGAACAAAAATGGGAGAGGATTTGTGGGCTATAGTTTAAAGTCAGAGTAGTTTCTCCCTCCCTGTAGGAATTTCATGCAAACCTTCAAAGTCACCATGGGCATTTATTTATGGTTGGAAGCTAGAACATAGCCCAGTGACCGTGGATGAGGGGCTCATCTTGTGAAAGACTTCCCAGTTGTGTGGTGGAGCATCTGCATTCCATATAAGAACTGATGAGATGATGCAGTCATAGAAATAGCTGGTTCTCTGGGTACCAAAAGTATGTAAAAGGATGCCTGGACATTGAATATTACAGAACGTCAGGCCTGTTGAAGAAGTAGCTGAAAAGAAGACTAGGGAAGAGCTTTCTGTATCAGAAAGCCCAAGTTCTCCCCATTTACGAGACATAAAACCTGCTTGCTCCTTGTCTGAGTCTTCCTCCTCTGTGTACAGTGAGTTGTGTGGAATTGAACCAGGGGAGTATTACCCAGCATAGGGGAAGCACAAATCAGAAGCAGAAATACAAGGCATGGGTCATTAAGGTCAAGTTCAAGGCAAGAACGGAAAGAGGAACAAGCATGTGCCCAGACTGGTAACTGGGAGAATTGTGAGGTGAGGGGATGAGGTGAGAGGACTGGGTTGATGTGAGTGATTCAAGATGAAGCCTTGGGCATCTTTTCTACATGGTGTCACTGTGTGTCTCAGGGACAAGCTACAGTGCCAATCTGCATCTGTGGTTGCAGGCCAGCCTTTCCAAAGGTGAATGTTCTCATTACGAAGACAGGATAACTCTTCCTCATGCTCATCCCATGAAATTGTAGGCCTAGACAAAGTTTCCTGTGGTTCAAAGTTTTGGGGAAAGGAATCACATTGCTCTTTAGGAGAGTGGCAGTATACAGGAGAATATTAAAACCTTGAGAAGTCCTGTATATGTAGCAGTCTCAAAAATCCTATCTCAAGATTGTCTCAACTTGTTTGGCCCCAGAATCCTCTTTTTTTCATGTAACATAAATGAACATCCCACGTATTCCTAGGGTTCCATGAAATGCACTTTAGGAAATGCTATCTTGGACTCACTAGGGTGCATTCTAATCTGTCTTCCCAAATTCCTCACCATCCTTCTCTTCTGAGTTTTCTTTTTCCCATTCTCCGTCCCTTCAACTATTCTGCGGGTGACCTGGCGTCTAGATGACTTTCTCCCCTATTAGTCCTACTTTGGATGTGTCCAGGCTTTATTTTCATCCCAATGATCCTTAACCTGGAGAAAACCCTTTCTCCAATCCTGAGCAGATTACAGATGGGAGGAAGAAGGTAGCTATGCCAGGTACCTGGAATGGGGACACTGGACAAAGGAATGCCCACTGTCCTTACCTAAGGATGACTGATTTTCTGTTCATTCATCTACTCATTTTCTTTCACTCAAATATTTATGGAGTGCCCATTAAGTGCCTGAAGCTGTTCAAGAATTGAGGATGCAGAAGCCTCTGACCTCGTGAAGTTTATGTTCTAGCTGGGGAAGCAAGACTATAGCAAGGAAACAAATAAATATACAATATAGTTTCATGTAGTAATAAGTGCCATTACTGTAATAATAAAGCAGGGTACGGGGATAGAGCTGTAGGGGGGTGCTTTTATTTTTAAACTTTTAAATTTTTAAAAAACTTGTGTATAGTTGACACACAATGTTACATTAGTTTCAGGTGTACAACATAGTGATTCAACTTCTCTATACTTTATGCTGTGCTCACCACAAGTGTAGTTACCATCTGTTTAGGGGCTGGGCTTTTAAATGTTATTTTCTAGCTATAAAAATATTGTATGGTTACTTAGAACATTTGGAAAATAGAGAAAAGTATGAAAAAAGAAAATCACTCATAATCTCACCTAAGATAATGTCTACCAACATTTTGTGTTTTGGAATACCTTTCCAGTCTTTTTTCATACATGAACGTACGATGATTTTTATAGAAAATCTGGAAAATAGTTGATACTACTTCTATCATCTTGAGCATTTCCCTGTTGCTAAATATTCAAAACTATTATTTATTGTAATACAATATGCATAACATAAAATTTACCATTTTTAAGTATACTGTTCAGTAGCATTAAGTACATTCATGTTGTTGTGCAGCCATTACTTACCACCCATCTCCAGAACTTCCTCATCTTTCCAGATTGAAGCTCTGTACTTAATAAATAATAACTCCTCATTCCCTCCTCCCCCAGCCCATGGCAACCACCATTCTACTTTATGTGTCTATAAATTTGCCTACTCTGGGTACCCCTTGTAAGTGGAATCATGTAGTATTTGTCCTTTTGTGACTGATTTATTTCGTTTAACACAATGTCCTCAAGATTTCGAACAAGACCAAACAATATAACTGTTTTGAAGGCATTTAATGTGTATTGCTAAATCATTCTGCAGAAGAACTGACTAGATATTCTCTCTCAGCCATGTAGTATCTTTTATTTTTAGTATCGATTTTTTTAAATCTTTGTGAACTTGGAAGTCTATAGTTTCCTATTGTTTAGTAAATGGTAAAAGATTATTTTTTCTGTGCCATGAAGATTAAGTTCATAACTAATGTACACACCCAAGGGGAGGTGCCTGGCATGGTATCTGGATGTTATTCCTTGTAGATGTGTCCATGTGTGATTCAGGTATGGTGCATTGTGCTCTGGGCAGAGTTGTGCAAGCTCAAGGATTCCTCTAAAATCTCTAATTCCTACCCAGTTTCCCAAATATTTACTTTGCTTCCTTCTCTTTTAATTTTTCCATCTTTATCTCATTCTCCTCTCTTCTCTCAACATACATGTATTTTGACATTTGACCACTTGCCAAGTTGCATTGTTACCAATTGTCTTGGATGTTATCATTAAAACATTAGGTTTAATCAGGTTTTGAGTTATTTTAAATTTAAAGTTCACATATTCACCAGGCATCATTTAACTCATAATCCTACTTAATCTGAGAAGAAAGATTTCACTGGACTGGTTACAATTCCAAAAGAAAGAACTTTATTTTGTGTGACCACAGCTACCTCCCTACCTTTACCATCAAACATAAACATAAAATCAATCAGGGCTGAATGCTGATAAACTAGTGTATCTAATTGCCACTCTAGATACAAACTGTATTTCAGGCTGATGTCCCACCCATGGTAAATGGTCTCACCATCTCTAAATTAGTTAATACATTATTCCAGACAATGGGGAGACAGCAACGGGAAATTCCTGATGATGAAGGAGGAGCCATGATTAAGATCTAACAGGTGGGTCAGCATTTGAAACAGAGAAGAAAGTTGGAGTAGAATTCGTGTCTTCATGATGGACTTTTCTGCCAATTGTCTGAGGGCTGAATGCACAGGATTTCTAGAACACAGAGAGTACTCAAATAGAGCAGAGAAAAAAGAAAAGGACAAGAGGCTATTCACTTTCTCAGCAGTTCCCTGGATCACACGCCTTTCAAAGTTTCCATCATACAACCCCCCACCTTGACTCCAGATTTAGCCCCCAAAGGAGCCCTGTGGGTGGTTTCTACTGTTGTTCTGCCACTAATTCTCACCCAGGCATTTATCCTTTTGACTGATTTAGGACCAGATCTCAGTTTTTAGTAGCCAGGTATTCATGCAAAAGGGCAAAGGAGGAGGTTTTCCTGAAAGAAAAGAGAAACAGGATCATTAGGACAACAAAGGCTCACAGCCACAGTTGTCTTCAAAATGTCTAGAAAACAATATCAAGAGGAAATGAGAGAAAGGGAAAGTGAAAGTCATGCTAAGGATGGTATGGTCATTTGCTCTCTTCTAAAAAGAGTTTCTATTCTGGTTTTTAAAACAAACCTAAAGAAAACAAAACACCTCATTCCATCTAAATCAGGAAGCACATGCACATGCACACACACTCACAGAAAATAACTCAGCTCACTAAAACCTAGCCTGTTTTCCCTCCTTTGAGTAAGCATCCACATCATGCAAAGAAGAAAAAAATCTTCCTTCTCTCTCTAAGGATGCCTCCTTCTTTGTGTCTGGGTGGGAACTTGCCTCAGATACTGAAGGAGAGATAAACAACCCTTCAGGGTAAACCCAATAAGTGGAGCTGGTGGGACAGGGCTTGACTCTCAACCCTAAAAGAATAGCACTTCTTAAGAAATTGTTGAGGGGACATCTAGTTCATCACATTTATCACAGGGCATCATTTACTTCAAGGGGCAGGGCACACTGCTGGTGGGAGGGACCTCAAGATCGTTGTCTTACTACTCTGTCCTCTTCCTGTATTTATTGCCTTCTGTTTGTAACTCATGTTTGGTAATAAAATCAGCCAGGCTAAGCACAAGACGCCCAGCACAGGATCTGCCCATACCAGGCTCCAGGACAGCTGGGAAGCAGCAGCTGGTTGTGGGTTGGCTCATTCCTGTGATTGCCATCCCTGGGGGCCTATGAAGGAAAATGGGGAGCTGTTAGACAACGGGTGGTAAATGCTCCCTTTTTAGGGTCCTGGCTTCGGATTCATTTTCTCTAGCTGATCGTAAGGGGCTGCACATCATGGATTAATTTAACTGCCTCATTCCATGGGTGCAGAAAAACCTTGAGTAGCGTTGTTTTTTGAACCACTGATGTAGACACTAAGCAGGCTATTTGTGTGATTTGGTACTAGGTAAAGCAATGAGGAAGCAGAGATCATAACTCAGAGGATATTGTAATTGGACTAATTTCCTGTTTGAAACATTACTGCTAATGAACAGTGATTCTGCAGATTTAATTCACTGTCTTGAAATTTTGATTCTTTGGCTTCAACAGGACGTTAAAGGCAGTTCTTCAGAGACAAATGCATACTGTGTGTGTGTGTGTGTGTGTGCGCATGTGTGTTAGCAACCATTTGATGCAAAGCAGATCCACCATGCAGCTGAACATTTACATAAAGGCCTGTGTTTGTGGTTTCTAAGGCATGTGAATGTAAGGAGGGAAAGTATTCTGTAGAGGTCAAATATCTGTATGTTTGGTGGCTAAATTAAGATATCTGTTTGAAAACAGGCTGGCATTTATCTAAATGTCCTGAGGATGAGAGGATTAGAGGAATGAGATCGGCTACCCAGGGATCAGTATGTGTTTCTGCATAAAACTTGGAGTAACTGTGTCACCTCGGTGGCACAGTCCGTTAAGCGTCCGTTTCTTGGTTTCTGCTCAGGTTGTGATCTCAGGGTTCTGGGATTGAGCCCCGACTTGGGCTTCCCGCTCCGCGCAGAGTCTGCTAAAGTTTCTCTCTCCTTCTCCCTCTGTCCCCACCCCCACTCTCTCTCTATCTCTCAAATAAATAAATAAATCTTAAAAAAAAACAAAAAACAAAAAAACCTTAGAGTAACTGTACTGAATCTGGCGTGTGGGTTCTTTGTTGACTTCTGGGTAGACCACTGGAGTTAGTAGGATTGTAGCCCACATGGCATATAAAATAAAGACCGCCAGATGTGGGTATAAAAGACTGAGTCTCTTAACGTGCCGTGCAAGGAAAGATATGTTTGAAAACAGGCTGGCTATTTGTGTGATTTGTGTAATGAACAGTGATTCTGCAGATTTAATTCACTGTCTTGAAATTTTGATTCCTTGATGAAATTTACTGAGGAGAGTGGTTAAAAAAAACAAACAAATCAGGAGTTTTTAAGTTCTAGTTTATGGTGGTCACGCTAAGGCTTGAAACCAAGCACTCTGGCTGAGAGGCAATGTACGTGGTTCGATAAAACAAGTGCTGTTGTTCATGGGTCAGGAAAGACTGTTAAGACCCCAGGAAGGGTCCAGTGTCCCAGGGTCAATGTTTGTAACCTTTATCAGCTGGCAAGCACAGTTACAATAAAATCTAACAGTCAAATACTCTTCAGCAAGCACTGTTTTAAGCGGAAGTACTTCCTGTCACACACGTGTAGACGGCAGGAAGCTCTTGCTGGAGGTTTTGGGCTGCGTGCGTGCGTGCGCATGTATGGACAGTGGCTGTCTCTTCTCCTGTCAAGTTTCGCAGCTCCCCAGTTCCTCACAACCTATTTAGGACTGAGATCTCACTTTTCAGATATCGGAGATGAAATAGTCAATTAAATTCCTTTTAGAAGACTCCAAAGATCTAGTAATAAAAAAAAAAAAAAATGTTTCCAAGCATTGGGAAGGGTTCTGATAGCATGACAGAGTCAAATGAAGGGAGAGAGGGTAGGCAAGTCGATGGCACTGTTTTGCTCAGTCATTAGTGCAAAGTCTTTCACATATAGGTGCACAGTTACTCTTTGAATGAACAGGAGTAAGGCAACCCACAGAATGAGAAAAATATTTTCAAATCATATATTTGGTAAAGGGTTAATATACAACTCAACAACAACAAAAAACAAACAACTTTATGAAAAACTGGGCAAAGGACTTGAATAGACATTTCTCCAAAGAAGACACACAAATGGGCCATTAGCACATGAAAAGATGCTCAATGTCACTAATCTTTAGGGAAATGCAAATCAAAACCACAATGAAGGGCGCCTGGGTGGCTCAGTGGTTTAGTGTCTGCCTTCAGCTCAGGTCATGATCCCAGGGTCCTGGGATCGAGTCCTGCATCGGGCTCCCTGCTCAGTGGGGAGCCTGCTTCTCCCTCTCCCACTCCCCCTGCTTGTGTTCCCTCTCTAGCTGTGTCTCTCTCTGTCAAATAAATAAATAAAATCTTTAAAAAAAAAACCACCACAATGAGATTGCACTTCACACTCATTAGAATGACTATTGTTTAAGACAAAAATACACAAATCCAAAAAACAGAAAATAACAAATCTTAGCAGGGTGTGGAGAAATTAGGAACTCTTGTGTGTTCTTGGTGGCAATGTAAAATGGTGCAGCCACTAGGGAAAACAGCATGGGACTTTCTAAAAATATTAAAAATAGAATTACCATATGATCCAGCAATTCCACTTCTGGGTATAGTTCTAAATGACTTGAAAACAGCGACTCAGATATTTGTACATCCATGTTCAGAGCAGCATGATTCCCAATACACAAAAGGTGGAAGCAACCCAAGTGTCCACTGATGGACAAATAGATAAGCTAAATGTGAGACACACACACACACACAGAGGAATATTAGCTTTAAAAAAGAAGAACATCCTGCCAGTTTTGACAGCATGCAAGAACCTGGAAGGCATTATGCTAAGGGAAATAAGCCAGAGAAAGACAAATGCTGCATGGTATCACTAATATGTGGAATCTTAAAAAAAAAAAAAAAGTGGAACAATGACAGAAAGTCTAACTCATAGAAGCAGGATAGTTGCCAGGGGCTGGGGGCTGGGGGAAATGTGGAGATGTTGGTAAAATGGTGCCAACTTTTAATTTTAAGATGATCAAGATCTGAGGATCTAATGCAGAGCGTGGTGACCATGGCCAATAATATTGTATTGTATAATTGAAATTTGCTGAGACTAGATCTTAAGTATTTTCACACACACAGACACACACAAAAGTTAGATATGGGAGGTGATGGATGTGTTAATTAGCTTGATTGTGGGAGTCCTTTCACAACATCTATGTATATCAAATCATCACACTGTACCCTTTAAAAATATGACAATTTTATTTGCCGATGATACCTCAATAAAGCTGAGGGAAAAAGTAAGGAAATTGGCTCATGCTACAACACGGATGAGCCTTGTCTTAATCTGTTTGGGCTGCTGTAACAAGATAGCACAGATTGGGTAGTTTATAAACAACAGATATTTATTTTTCACAGTTCTGGGATTTGGAGGTCTGAGATCAAGGTGGCAGCATGGTTGTGTGAGGGCCCTTTTCCGAATCACAGACTTACTGTATTGCGAAAGGGGCTGGGGAGCTCTGTGATTAATCTCATTCATGAGGGCTCCATCCTCATGACATAAATACCTCCCAAAGACTCCACCTACTACTAACCAGCACCTCTGGGGATTAGGATTGCAACATACAAATTTGGGGGAGACAAAAACATTCAGATCATAGCAAACCTTGAAGATACTACGCAAGGTGAAATAAGTCAGTCACCAAAGGACACATATTGTGTGATTTCACTTCTACAAAGTACCTGGAGTTGTCAGATCCAGAGACAGAAAGTAGAGTGGTGGTTGCCAGGGGCTGGGGTGGTTGCGAGGGAGTTGGTGCTTAATGGGGACAGTTTCAGGTTAAGAGTTCTGGAGATGGATGGGGTGATTATTGCACAAGGTGAATGCACTTAATGCCACTGAACTATACTCTTAAAAACAGTCACAATGGCAAATTTTATATGTGTATTTTACTATAATTTTTTTTTAAAGTATAGTTACTAGATAGATGAGTTATATTTTGGGAGTATCCAGTATTGTATAAGTGAATTTTATTTTGTTGAAAGCCAGTAGGAGAAGGATAATTGAAGCTTCAGAGTCTAAGTTTCCAGCAGGTCCTCAACCAAGAGAATTTGGTAAGGAGGGCAGAGTGGCTTCTTCTAATTTCTTTACAAAGAAGCCCAACCAACAGCCACACTGGCTGAGAGGACGGGAGGAGAGAGTAGATACCAAGAGCTAGTGTTTGTTTCCCACAGCACAGAGCTGTTGCATCCGTGGTTTCTTTCGAACTGCACAAACACCCTGAGAGGGGGGTGCTGTAATTCCCTGTTTTAAAGCAGGGGAGGCTGAGACTCAGAGAAGGTAAGTGACCATCCCAAGCCCACACAGCTCTTTTGCTGGAGCTCAAACCCAAGTACTGTCACTCCATATCCTGTTCCTACAGTACTTAATGTTTCCTAGTGGACATGGCTTTGAAGCTAAGGAACTGCTCTTTTAGCCACGAATGGACTAAGGTGTTGGGGGACCATTGAGGGAATAACAGCAGACCTGAGTCATCTTTAAAAATCACTTCTAAGTGAGAGAACAACAGTGCGGCTGTGATCATCATCACCGATGTCAATCCTCTGTGGGACATCTCATTCTTAACATTTTTTTCACTGTTCACAGTGAAAAACATTTTTTTTTCTGATTACAAAAAGTAAATCTGACTTATAGTGGGAACTGGAAAGTAGGGCAAAATAAAAGAAAAAACCAGACAACTCAATGGAGATAACCAAGAGGAACAGTTTGGTATATGATAAACATATCCTGTCATATGTTTAATACCTAAAGTCAAAGTATATAGTGCTTATTGATTTGTTAGGTGTTTTTGTCATTTGCTGTGCACATTTTCTAGGTTGTGAAGTATGAGTAGTACTTGCTTTGACCTGAGCTTTTAGGTGGAAGAAATCATTTTAAGTGCATCTACTTGTCATAGGTCTATTAATGAAGAGTCCTTTTGCTTTTAAATAACAGAAAATGACTCTGCCTAGCTTAAGCCAAAAGGGGGGCTTCCTGAAAGGATATTGGGGCAGCTCATGGAACCTGGAAAACCATGAACAAACCAGTAGAAGGACAGGGGTCTGGGGTCCCAAGGCCCCAGCAAGAGGACTCCAGAGATTCCCCATCTCTGGTTCTCTCAGTTCCAAATATCAGAAGACAGTGATTGGGACCTAATCCTGCACTAATCATCTTTGGCCAGGACAGAGTTGCATTGTGAAAATATAATACTTCTGTAATAATCATATATTGGGAAGTGGAGTGGCTGAGGAGGGGGAAGAAGAGCAGAAAAAGCAGGAGGAGAAAGAGGCTTATGAAATGGAGGTAGTAGATGCAGTAAAACATAGATTTCTACCTCATAGGGAAAAGAAGACATTAGATCAGTTTCCTTGGACACAACAACAAAGATTGGCACTATTTAAATCATCCCCCAAATGCTCCATTAAAATCCAAAGTTTGCTAAATTGTTAATCAAATGTTTCATGTTATTATAGCTAGCACATTAATTTTAGAACATAATTCAATTGAGCTGTATTTTTGTGGGGTGACAGAAACTTTGAGACTACATGTATAGGTATTGTATATGTTTATTTCTCTTTTATATGACTTAGGGCAGTGGGGGTTTTTTTGGAATTTTTTTTTATTACGTTCCGTTAGACAGCATATAGTACATCATTAGTTTTTGATGTAGTGTTCAACGATTCATTAGTTGCATATAACACCCAGTGCTCATCAAGGGCAGTGTTTTAATGCTTCAGATATTTATAGAGGTTTGTAAAATGGTCATTATTTTTGTTCCATGACAAGTTGTTTACAGTATCTATATTTTATTTGCGGAGGAGTCTTTGGTTAGGAATGAAACTCCCAACTATAGCATCTTTCCCATGGAAAATGTGATACACTTTATGAAGTGGTTTCTAAAAATATGTTGCAGCTAAAATCAGGGTCTGCTAATTTATCCATATGATAAATATAGCAACTTACAGGTAGGTAGATATTATCACACAAACACATCCACACACAAGCACACACTCTCCAAAAGGTTGTATATACACATTTACTGAGCCAAGTGAGAATGTTTAGCTGCCCATGTCTAAATAGGGATGGTAGAGAAAGGCCTCAAGTGTTTTGAGGAAGAACAAATTAATTCAGAGCTTAAAATGCATGAATGTTAAAGCCTAGGCATTTTGGGGAGACCCCAGTGTTTTTAACTCCAATTGTTGAGTTAAATAGCTTTCTCTAGTGATTTTTTCCCCAGGCCTCCTTTACTGTGCAGAGCCAGATGAGAAGGCATTTGAGTATCTCCCTTTTGTAGCCCTTTTTGGTTTCCTATAGAAGTCAGAACTGAATTTGTAGCACCCCAAGCATTCTCAATTATAGTCAGTGCAAATGTTCTTCAGGAGCAAGAGAATAGATTTCTAATTTTGATTTTGACAGACACACTGGTCTGAATCATTTAACAGTGCAAGTAGAATAGCTTTTTGAACCAGTGTTCCTAGAAACACCAAGGCTGTAGCTTCATGGAATCCTCTTATTTATTTATTTATTTATTTATTTATTTATTTATTTATTTGAGACAGAGAGAATGAGAGAGAGAGAACACATGAGAGGGGGGAGGGTCAGAGGCAGAAGCAGGCTCCCCGCCGAGCAGGGAGCCCGATGCGGGACTCGATCCCGGGACTCCAGGATCATGACCTGAGCCGAAGGCAGTCATCGCTTAACCAACTGAGCCACCCAGGCGCCCGCTTCATGGAATCCTCTTGAAAAAGCTCAGAGTTCATCCCAGACTGTGTCTGGCCTGGAAGGGGTTGGGTCTCCTATGTTTCTACTTCAATGGACTAATCATAAGAGCTCCATCATCCATCATCTTTGGGTTTGAAGGTTCTTGTGGAAGCCTGGTCCATAGCGCTGGACCAGGTTTCAAAGCCACAGTGCCCAAGATATAGTTGGATCAATAAATATTTATTGGTTAAGAGAGAGGTTTCAGGTCTTCTCAGGCCTTGATCACAGATCTTGAGGTGACTCTGGAGGTCTTGAAGGCTCCATGGTCACTGCTGGTAGAGAAAAGCAGAAAAGACCTAGAGAATCTACCAACATGGAATCTGGCATCCTAAATGAGGTCAAATTCCAGAATGAGGAACTCTTAGGCAACTGGGTCAGGCCCCTAGCTCTAAGGCAGAGTGCCTGACACATGGACACCATTCATAAATATTGCTAAACAAAGGAATAAAAATAAATTCACTGAAGATACTCAGTTTGGTTTAAAGACCCTTGGGGCTCAAGGAGTTGATTCAGATGAAGAGAAAGATTTCTCAATCCCCATGGAATTGGCTTCAGCCTCTTTCTAGTTTCAACTATTAGCAAACAGTCTACAGAGTAGTTTATGATTAAGTAATAGCTAACATCATCAGCATTGTCATCATCACAAAAGTTAACGTTTGTAAGAGGGATATCACTCTTCATCTTATTTTGCCCGTGCGGACACCGAGACTTAGAGAAATTACAGAACTCACCATGGTCACCTAGCAAGTTAATAAGTGGTGGAACCAGAAACCAAATCTGCCTGAATCTTGTGTGCTTGCCTTCATCAAAATGAGAGAACTTTAAGGAACAAAGCTCAGGGAAATGCCGAAAGCCAGAAGTGACAGAGTAAAGAAATGTTGAGTCCTCAGTTTGGAATTTGGCCTGGGTTCAATATGCCAGGTGCCTTATTTGTGAGTTCTCTCTGGAGGGCCTTCATAATGATACTCATAAATTTATAGGCGAGGATACTTTTAGTGATGTTTTCCAATCTCTACTAAGGAAAAATAAAGATTGTGTCAGACGGTGGTTCTCAAACTTTAGCATGCAAGGGAATCAGTTACTTGGAGGACTTGTTGAAACACAGAATGTTGTACTCCACTCCTAGAGTTTTTGATTCAAGAATTTGCATGGCTATCAAGTTCCCAGGTTTTGCTCATGCTGCTCGTCCAGGAACTACCCTTTGAGAACCACGGGTATAAGGGAAGCATATCCTATGGTTTCAAAATGAGGTTTACAGTTGGGCCATGGATCATATGGAAACCCCTTCATTTTGAAAAGGCGGTTCTCCAGAAAATTCCCCCAAAGCATCTGGAGGTTTTTACTGTTGTTCTGTTTTCATTTTTAAGAAAAGGGCAAAGCCTGGGGAATGTCAGAGCAGCGAGTTCTAATTTTGCTCTATGTCTGTGTATATATAGCCGGAAAAGTCAATGATGCAGTTCCTTTTAGGAAGAGCGAGCCCAGATGGAAGGTACTCAAAATTCATTAAAAACTAATCTCTGCATGAAGGAGTCCTATCTTTGATAAAAAGAGCGCTTTGTGGCCAAAGGAAATGCAGGACAGTTGGTGCATCTCTCCACCTGCCAGGCAGACTTGTTCCGTGCCCTATTGGTATTCTCCTTAGGAAAACTGCGAATTGCCTCACAGAGTAAGTGTGCAGCTCTGACCCCTTTAATTAAACATGAGTTGTAGCTCGTGAGAGCTGCACCTACTCTATAAAATAGGTGCTTTCACATATGACTGAACAATACGAGGGTGGATCTTTTTGATCCAGATTATCTGAGCCACTAATGAGAATTTCTCTGAAAATAATTTCTTTCCACTCTCATCTGTGACAACACAGATTATTAAAAAAAAAAAAGACATCTTCTAGTTAAATGTGTATGCCAGTGTCAGGTGGCATCATTCTGGCAGCAGCTCATGAGCAGGGCGGAGGCTGGATGTAGAAACAGACTCTGAGGTAGAGAGTTAAATGCAGAGGCTTGCTGGGTGGGCTCTTAGGAGCAACACGTGAGGGAGTAGAGGGATGCAGGACCGGGCGGGGGGGAGGTTGACCAGCGATACCATCTCGCGAAAGACCTGAGTAAATCCCATGGGCAAAGAGACCAGGTCTTGGAACTTCATATTGACCTGTCGTTGGATGCCCTCTATCTCTGGAGAGGGGATGTATCTGTGGGCAAAGCAATTGCCTTAAGGAGGAGACATTTTCTGGAGAAGGAACTTAGCCTTGAGCCATTAGCAGTGAATACTCCAGCAATAGGGGCAATGAGTACCTCTCTGCAGAAGGGGGAGTTGGGAAAAGGGATCACACTGGGATTCAGTGCCACATTTACGCATTCTGCCTTGACAGAAACGTGTACTGTCCATTACTAGTTGCATAACAGACATAATTGGACCTCTTCTCCAACATATTATCTATAGCACCCCAGTTATAACACAGAGAGTACTCTGCTGGGTACTAGGCATTGTAAAAAGCAGGTTAGACCCATTTCTTAAAGCAGACAGACATTATAAGGATAAAGCACTACCTTGCTCAGGGTCACAGAATTTGTGAAGGAGCTACTTTTGGAACTTTTGCTGTCTGCTTGCAGAGCCCACTGAACCAGCCTTTATCCAGGTTCTTTTATCATGTGGAAGAGAAGTTAGAGACAAATTAAAGCCCTTAACATTTACTATAATTTTGCACTTGCATTTACTTCTGTATTCCTTCATGTACTTTGTACTGGATAATGCACATGGCATCACTTAATGAAGGTTAGTGGATATTAAAACAAAACAAAACAAAAAAGAATTCCAGTTCCCCACTTTCTCCACTGAGTGCTGGTAGGAGGGACAAAGAATGGAAGATGGTAATTCACAGTTTGTAAAAGGAGTTCCATAATTCTTATATTTACACAGAAGACCCACCTCTTATAAAACCCAGCTTCCTGTACCAAGAAACTGAATAAGACCAAGTCCAAAATCTATATAAATAATCTTTGTAAAGATTAAAAGTTGTGCTCTAATAGGTGTCCCATAGCTGACCATGGACTCTAACGTTCATTTTTGGTTTGCTCCAGAAGAAGGGTCAGCAAACCACAGCCTGAGCGCCTAATTCAGCCTACTGCCGGATTTTGATTCTGCCACCTTGTGACCCAAGAATGGTTTTGACCTTTTTAAATGGTTCAGGAAACAATTAAAAGAAGAATATTTCACAACACGTGAAAATTTTATGAAATTCAGATTTCAGGGTCCCTAAGTGTTACCATCACACAATCATGCCCATTCATTTGTATATTGTCTGTGGCTGTCTTCCTAGCTACAGCTGCAGAGCTGAGTAGTTGTGACAGAGATCGTGTGGCCAGCAAAGCCTAGCAGTTTTACTATCTGGCCTTTTATAGGAAAGGCAGGCCAACTGCCACTGTTAAGAGACTCTCAACTTCAGCTCTGTTAGAAACACTTGAGGGGAGTTTTTCAAACTCCCAGTCTCCAAGCCCCACCCTGCCCCAATTAAAACAGTCTGGAGATGAGACCCTGTCTTCAGGATTTGTTAAAGCTCGCCTGTGTTTCCCCAATGTGTGGCCAAGGTTGAGAACCACTACCTAGAGCATGAAGGCATTTGGAAGGACAGGTGGATGAGGCCTGTTGGCATCCAGGCTGCCAGATGGGAGAGAGAATGCAGGTCATTCTGCACCACCTGTGTGTTCTGGGGGCAATGTGAGCAAAGATGTTCAGGACCTCCAGATGCCCTCTGGTGAAAGCCCTTCCCATAAGGAGACTGGCGGGGACGAAAGGGTGGGAGAGAGGAGAGGATTATACCAGATATCTAGCCCAGCATATGGAATGACTGAGTTGAAGACAAATTTTCCCCCAAATGGAACGTCATCAAGCATATAGGCAGTGTGGCCATCCCTACCCTAGCTGCTAGGAGTAGGTGACCTAATTCCTTAGCATTTACTAGCACAAGCATCTGCTTGAAACTGCAGAACATAGAACCAGGTATTTTGTGCAGTGAGACCGATAGAAGTTTTAATCAACTTCGTGCATGGACCGATCTGCCTCAGAATCACCTGGAGGCTCCTGGGCCCCACTCCAGACCTATAGAATTGAAATCGCCAGGAATAGTCCCAGGAGTCTACATTTTAACCAGCATCCTAGTTGATTCTTAAGAACTTTAAAGTTTAATCACTACCCACTTAAACGGTTATGCTGTTAAATTTTTAGCAGATATGCAGGCATTAACTGTCCTACCATTATTTGCTACAGTGGACTCAACTGGCTAGACCAGTTATTGATTCCTCTGAAGTGGGCACACACACATAAAAAAAAAAAAAAAAGAGGGACGTACCAGGTAAAATCTATAATATATATGCTAAATGGCCTTTCAAATAACCAGAGTTTTGTTTTTTTTTTAAAGCAGTGTGGAAGTCATATACTCATCCTACCAATTACCGTCTTGCTCGTGGTATAGATAACCTCAATGGCAAACTGTTTGCAAAATCTTAAATGGTGCCAATCTTCTTTCTTTGAAGATAGGCCTACTTTTTGGAAGTAGATAAACATCATTTGGAGTGAAATAGGGTGGATAAAGTGGATGATTAAGTTAGATCTGTTTTGGATTTTAAAAAAATGAGCTTTGACTTATGTGACCAGACTGTGTATCAGTTCACTCTTTCACTCCCAAAGACATGCCTTCATCATATTTTGAATATTTTGTCCAAAACAGAGTTGTTTTAGAAAAGCCCAGTTTATCCCAAAGTAATGGAAAACAGTTCTTTGGATTTACAAATTTCAGGGTGTTTTGTATGAAATCAACCCCATTTCTCTCTTGTCATTTTCATAAGGCTTAGACACTTAGAAGGTGTTTTTGTGGGTGTAGGTGTTTGCATTTTGAAATATGTGATTCCATTACACAGGAAATCATTGTGGGGGTAGGAGAAAATCAGCACTTCATTTCTGTTCACCACGGACACTTGCGGGGGGGGGGGGTCTCTCGCTTCAGTCAAGTGCACTTGATGGGGCAACATTTGCCTCGGAGCCAAAGGGCAGCATTGTGGAGAACACAGGACAGCTGTGTCTGTGGTGGCTGAGCTGGGTAGAATTGCAAACGTACTTTAGAATCAGATTTTAAATATAATTCAGGTTGGGCAGAGAGGTACGATAAGTCAGTATGAGACTAGAAGTTGTGGGCAGTCCTGAAAGGTTTTATTTGGCCGTCTTGGGACTTGAAGTGCCTATTTCTAAAGGAAAGGATATATTTTATGGGCCGTGTCTACCCTCGTAGAGTGCAGGGGTGATGCCCCTTGATAACAGCACAAAGGGAGTTTGAAGCTATCCATTTTCTACCAGTCTGTGGGCACTGACTGTATTCATTGTGTGCTTATCGCCATGGAGGCAGGCTCATGTTCTAAAGTGTCTTGTCTGAGGGCTTACACAAATTTCTGAATGTCTTTAATTTCACCAAACTGAACAAAATTGAACGCATAGATCACGGGGCCTTGATCTTCTGCAGGCAAAGTTTTCAGAAAAGAAGGTACTAGTTTCCCTAAAACAACAGTACAACGTTGTGGGGCTTGAGATGCTCAGGAGTCCCTTCATTCATCGATCTGAAGGCACTCTGAGACATCGACAACCTGTCCCTTGGACACTGAACGGATTTCTTGGAGGAGTCATGCGGGAGAGGAAAAGTAAGGGCAAGTCCCTTGGGAGATACAAGGAGATCCTGGGGACTTTTTTTGCCTGATTATTTTTGAGTTTTATTTGGGAGAGGTTTTTGCTGTGATTAAAATTTATTCTCATTTCTATTTGCCTGGACAAAATGGAAACCACTCCTTCTCTGTGTGTGTGTGTGGGGGGGGGGGTAGCAGGAGGTGGGAAGAGCTGCCTTGAACCATTCCACTGGGCCTTTTGCCTAGTTTCATGTTACACATTTTCTGGCTTTCCTATTTACTGAAGAACTGCATTTTGACATTTACGAGAAACAATCCGTCCCACAGCCCCCCCCCCCCCCCAAATTAATCGCTCCACTTTGTCTTTGTCTTGGGTTGTGATATTGCCGTCCAAACCTAAAACAAGGAGGGGGGGGGTAGGCAACTTTGCTTCCAGAAGAGCTTAACTGTTTAAGGGTTAAAGACACAGAAAAATTATAACTTAAGTACTGTCATGGCCAAGGGTTGATGAAGAAAGGTGGCTTTGTTTGGATGATTAGTGTGGACTCTGTGAAGACAGACAAAATATCTTTTTTTGGTTTTATGGTGTAGGCAGGGTTTTATATGCTTAAAAGCAAATCTTCCACTGCATTCTCATTCTCTTACATCAGCCCACTTCTCCCCTTCCCTCTCATGTGGCAAAACAATAAACAAAGTGGCCACTGTTGGTGCCATAGGGCGGTTCTCCCTCTTTCTTTCTAGTGCAGGCTCCCAGAATGGAAATCGTGAGCCATTTAAACTCTGAAAGTTCTGCTTCTCCAGGAGAGGACATTTGCTGAATGGTTGCTAGCTGGAGAATGTCTCATGACGAGTCAGTCCCAAAAGGGTTATGCAGAAATGCGGGCTGCATAGGCAGCTGGGATGGTGGGGACACCCCCAGTCCTGGGAGAAATCCCTTGCTCGCTCTTTTTCTTCTGCATTTGTAAAGTGTCTGAGGGTGTGGCTGAAACTCCAGAAAAGCATTGAAAGTACTTTTTGTTCTTGAAAATGTTACAGTTAATCTCTGGGTCCTGGTCTGAGGGAAAGAAAAGATCTTTGTGAAGAAAGGCAACAAAATGCAAGCATCTATCTCTTCCCTGGCTGGGGTTGCAGATTTGTTAACTCTGATATCAGTGGAGAAAGCGGAATTTGAGAGGTTATTTTAAAGCAGTGGTTCTTAGCCTGGGATCTCTGGATTCCCAAGAGCCCCACAGATGGTTTTCTGGGGGTGGTGGTGAGGGGGAGGAGCGGATCCTCTAGAATTGAATAGAAAAGTTTGTATAGACAGACCTTTTATTGGAGAGAGAGAGAGCCTGTGACTCTCTGGAGTCTCAAATCTGAAAAAAAATTAATAATCATTTTCTTTTTTTTTTTCTTCTTGTTTTATTGTGGTAAAATATACATAACATAAAATGTACCATCTTAACCATCTTTAGGCGTACAGTTCGGTGCTACTAAATACAATCACATTGTTGTGCAGCTATCACTACCAGCCAACTGCATAATTCTTTTCATCTTGCAAAACTGAAACATCCCAGTCCCACTACCCCCAGGCCCTGGCAATCACCATTCTACTTTCTGTCTTTACGAATTTGACGACTCTAAGTACCTAATGTAAGTAGAATCATGTAGTAGTTGTCTGCTTGTGACTGGTGTATTTCACTTAGCATATGTTGTAGCATATTACAGGATTTCCTTCCTTTTCCAGGTTGAATAATAGTCCGTTGCATGTATATATCACGTTTTGCTTATGCATTCATCCATTGATGGACACTTGGGTTGCTCCCATGTTTTAGCTGTTGTGAATAATACTGCTATGAACGTGGATATACAATATCACTACTTTTTAAAAGCAAGTTCATAAGCACAAGTTTCTCCTGTTTTTCTTTTCTTTTCTTTTTTAAGATTTTATTTATTTATTTGACAGAGAGAGACGCAGTGAGAGAAGGAACACAAGCAGGAGGAGTGGGAGAGGGAGAAGCAGGCTCCCCACGGAGCAGGGAGCCCGATGCGGGGCTTGATTGGGGCTCGATCCCAGGAATGTAGGATCATGACCTGAGCCGAAGGCAGACGCTTAACGACTGAGCCACCCAGGCACCCCATCTCCTGTTTTTCTTTTGAGTAGAGTTCTATATCAAGAGATTTCCAGAATCTGTAATGCTTCCAAGCCTTGACTTACTTTAAAACTCCTTATTTTATTAAGGCATAATTGACACACAATATTGTATTAGTTTCAGGCATACAGTATAGTGATTCGACACTTGTGTACATGGTGAACTGATCGCCACAATAAGTCTAGCCACCATCTGCCACTATACAAAGTTAATACAATATTATTGACTATAGTCCCATGCTGCCCATGCTGCACATTACATCTCATGACTATTTTATAATTGAGGTTTGTATATCTTAATCCCCTTCACCCATTTCGCCCCTGTCCCAAGCCCCTCTCCTCCGGCAAGCACCAATCTGTGCTCGGTATCTGTGAGTCTGGGTTTTGTTTTGTTTTGTTTGTTTTGTTTTTAGATTCCTTATGGAAGTGAAATCATGCTGTATTTGCCTTTTCTTTTTTTTTTTCTTTTTTTTTATGGTTTCACTTATTATTATTATTTTTTTTATTGAGTATTTGCCTTTTCTGTCTAAATTTATTTCACTTTGCATAATACTCTCAAGGTCTCTCCATGTTGTCACAAATGCAAGATTTCACTCTTCTTATGGCTGAGTAGCATTTCATTGTACACACACACACACACACACACACACATACCCCTTTATCCATTTGTCCTTCAATGGATACTTAGGCTGTTTCCATATCTTGACTTTTGTAAATAATGCTGCAATGAACCAAGGGGTGCATATATCTTTTCAAATCGGTGTTTTTGTTTTCTTCTGATAGAAACCCAGTAGTGGATTTGCTGGATGATATGGTATTTCCATTTTAAATTTTTGTAGGAAACCCCATACTGTTTTCCATGGTGTCTACATCAATTTACATTCCCATTAACAGTGTACAGGGATTCCCTTTTCTTCATATCCTTGCCAATATTCTTATTTCTTGTCTTTTTGAAAATAACCATTCCAAAGGGTGTGAGGTGATATCTCATTGTGATTTTGATTTGCAGTTCCTTGATGATGAGTGATGTTGAGCATCTTTTCATGTGTCTGTTGGCCATCTGTATGTCTTCTTTGAAAATTGTTTATTCAGATCCTCTGCCCATTTTTAAATTAGATTATTTGTTTTTTATTATTGAGTCCTGTGAGTTCTTTATATATTTTGGATATTAACCCATTATTGGTATATGATTTGTAAATATCTTCTCCCATTTAGTAGGTTGCCTTCTCATTTTGTTGATGGTTTCTTTCACTGTGCAGAAGCTTTTAATTTGATGTAGTCCCATTTGTTTATTTTCATCTGTTTCCCTTGCCTTTGGAGTCAGATCCAAAAAAGGATTGTTAAGACTGATATCAAGGAGCTTATAGTTTCTTGTAGGAGGTTTATGTTTTCAGGTCTTACATTCAAGTTTTTAATCCATTTTGAATTAATTTTTGCGTATGGTGTAAGATAGTGGTCTTGTTTCATTCCTTCACATGTGGCTGTCCAGTTTTCCCAACACCATTTATTGAAGAGACCATCCTTTCTCCATTGTATATTCTTACCCCTTTGTCATAAATTAATTGACCATATATGCATATGTTTATTTCCAGGCCCTCTATTCTGTTCCGTTGATCTATATGTCTGTTTTTTACACCAGTATCTCACTGTTGTGATTACTATAGCTTTTTAGTATAGTTTGAAATCAGTAAGCATGATACCTCCAGCTTTGTTTTTCTTTCTTAAGATTGTTTTGGCTATTCAGGGTCTTTGTGGTACTACATAAATTTAAGAATTATTTGTTTTAGGGGCACCTGGGTGGCTCAGCTGGTTAAGCATCGGACTCTTGGTTTCAGCTCAGGTCATGATCTCATAGGTCATGAGATGGAGCCTGCATTGCACTCTGTGCTCAGCAGGGGGTCTGTTTGGGATTCTCTGCCTCTCCCTCTGCCCTTCCCCGTGCTTGCGCATGGGCGCACGCGCTCTCGCTCATAAATAAATAAATAAATAAATAAATAAATAAATAAATAAATAAATA